>NC_081180.1:114715389-114934220 GCF_029867415.1 Vicia villosa
ATGATGTTCATTAAAATGGTTAGATTTTGTTAATGAACGATGAATGTAGTTTGTTGAACTATGAAGATGAAGATGACATTGATGGAAAAGGGTTATGTTTGTTAATGAACGATAAAGATGCTCTTGAGTGAAAATGATTTCTCAGCAGTGAATGTTAGGGTTGAAAATGGTTTCTCAAATGGAAGTGAAAAAATGGCTACTGAAGAGACATCCTATATGTGTTTCGTTTAAGTAAATAAATCATTCCACCATGGTCACTTAAACCAATCCTGATGATATATGGTTTGCTTAATAAAATTTTATGAAAAAGCGTCAGGTTTTAAGCATACAAGAATTTTAAAAAATCCAACCAATTGCATCTTACAGGAGAAATCATGTTTCCATGTAATATGCATCAATCTCTCCAAATACAATCAATATGCACATTGACCCTTTTAAAAAAGAGAATTTCTTCACCCACCTCCTAACCTTCTTGCTCACCCCTGGTGAATTTACAACACTACCCCTTGTTTCGGAAGTTCATTTCCGAAAAGGTACTTTTTTTTGAAAAAAAGGTGTTTTCGGAAATGAACTTCCGAAAACGTGTTTTTTTTAATATAAAATATTGATTTCGGAGATGCATCTCCGAAATAAAGTTACATTTTCAGAAAATGTGGTGTTTCGGAAGTTCATCTCCGAACTCACCCCCCTTGGAGGAATTCGGAAATGCACTTCCGAAAAAAGGTCTGGAGAGAAGAAAAATAACAAACAAGAACGATTTGCTTTATTTAATCGGATGAAGACGATGGAGGAGACGCTGCAACAGGTTAGAAAGTCCTGATCCTCTAGAAATCCATATCACATTGTAACTTACCAACATAATAAACAACAACAAAAAACTTATAAGCAAACTATACTTACATCATAGTGGTGTAGATCCTTATCAGCCACTCGCAACTGAAAATGATTAGCACGAACTTGAATTTTCCTTTCCAATTTTCCTTCTGAGACGACGGAGCCGACTCTAGAGTAGCCTTCTGTTTAACTTCGGCAGTCAGGCTCTCGATGGAGATCAGAGCCGAACTCAAGAAAGCAACCGGCGCTGCGACAGATGGAACAAACGGCGCTGAAACAGATGGACGAACAACTGGAGCTGCAACAACAGACGGAGGAGAGGTAACCGGGTCCGGAGCATATGACGGAGGAGGTGGATGTCCGGAGGAAGAAGGATTGGAGGTACTTCCACCGCGAGAGCCACGGCCACCACCACCACGGCCTGATCCTGCAGCATTGATGGATGATTGTTGAGAATGTGCAGGAGATGGTTGACTCCGGCGATTTTTGGGATGATTTCCTCCACCGCGGCGAGACATTGTGATGAAAGCAGTAACAAGAGATAGAAAACGTTAAAGCAAAGAAGAAGACTTAGGATCGAAAATGATTTGGGATATTTTGAAAGAAAAATGGGTGAGAAGCTTTTAAATAGGAAAGTGTTTTAGAAGTTAACCGTCTGAGAGTGGTGGGGAGAAGGAAAAGGGAACTTCGAAATTTCAAAAGGTTTTTTATTCTTTTAAATAGGGCGTGGCTGTGGAGCTTCCCAATTTTTGTTACATAGGCTTTTAAGTAGGAAAGTGTTACCACATTTCTTAGAAGGTAACTGTCTTAGAAGGCTTACGTAGGCACATGTGTCCACATTTCTTACCTGATTGTAAAAAATAAATGAATTTCGATGCATTTCGGAAATGCATTTCCGAAACATAAAAAAATTTTTAAAAAAAAACTTCGGAGATGAATCTCCGAAGCATGGGTAAGTTGGGAATTTCGCTGGGGGTGACCCCCATAGGGAGGTGGGTAAAGAAATTTTCTTAAAAAATAGTTTTTAGACAATATTAAAATCCAACCGGAAATGATAACTCTAAATTTAAAGATTTGCTCGAAATTAGTAACAAGACAATTTTGATAAATATTACAACAATGTTGTATGATATAATTACAAATTATAATAGGATGATCTCAAAAGATAGAAAATATATGTTACATGTGATATATATATATATATATATATATATATATATATATATATATATATATATATATATATATATATATATATATATATATATATATATATATATATATATATATATATATATATATATATATATATATATATATATATATATATATATATATGATCCTCTAGAAAAAGAGATTATTACACTACTACTCGATTAAAGGAAAAACAATTGGAACTTTTATTCTTAATAGTTTGAATCATCATCTTAAACATTTTTTCTTACATACTTCATGATTAAGGATTTGCTCATCTAATAGCATTCATGACCTATAGGCCTAATTTCTGAGCTAGGTAACCCATGATTTAAGTTTTATCAGATGAATTAGGTTGAAAATAGGTCGTTGAACTTGGTCGATAAGAGGATAGAATGGGGAACTCCCATAGGAAAAAAAATTCTCCTCTAACCCCACCTTCTCTTCCGTGCTAATTCCTTATGAAGACCTTCTTAAATAGAGAGATTGAAGAGGATAAAGGGAAGAAGAAACAATATACATCGGTCCTTAGTCTCCACCTATGGTCGAATAAGGTAATCTCTCCATCTCACAATAAATGTCCTCTTTGAAATTTTTACACTTTTTAAAAAAATGATTAACTATGTTGATTTCAATGATAAAATGAGACTCATTTACTAAATAACTTTATTAATAATAGATAGTGGAGTACTCAAATGAATTAAAATACAAAAAATAAGGGTAAGTTAGTGAAAATAAATAATAAATATAACATTGGTATTCTAAATGGACAAATAATTTGAGACAAATAAAAATAAGAAAGAGGACATCTATTGTATGATGGAAGGAGTACCTTTTAATATTAATAATAATATAATATGATAAATAATATATAAAAAGTCAATTTTAAATTTAATACTGTAAAAGTCAATTAAGTGATCTTAAATTTCAAAGTGCTACAAGGCAAACATTTAATAAGTCACATAGCTCATTAGTAGTAATAATTTTTTTAAAGTTGAACTCAAAGGAGGGCTTAAATTATTATCTATATAACAAAATATAATAAAAACTCAATTTTTTATGAACATCAAACCCAAAATAGTCTAATTATAAAATCATTTACATACTTAAACCCATTTCTAATATGAAAGTTGTGGTGTCTAGGATTGATGTTTAGATGATGTGCATGTATTAATTTTCTTCTTCTTTTTTATTTATTATAGTTATTATTTTAATTACATAACTAATTATATTTAATTGCCAAAATATAATTATATATTTAATTACATTGAATTTTCAAACTTCAATTGTGAGAAAAACATTTGCAATTCAATATTTCTTTAATGTTAAGTCTATGTAGAAAACTAATTTTTGTTTACAATAATCTATTATTTCTTTAATATTAAACCTATATAAGAAATTAATTTTTTAAATAATTGATGTCCCCATTTTTCATCATTTAATTTTTATAATAATTTAATTTTATTATACAAACAAATATAAGTTTGTAAATTGTACATGTTGAATACATTGAATAATAATTTCACCAACGTGGAGCTAGCAAAGCTTCTCTTCTTTTCACCACTACCACATTCTTCAGCATCTCCTTCTGTAATCATAACATCCATCAGGAGACGTTTACCAATCTCAGCCTCAAATATCTTCCCTCGGCTAGATTGAGCCTTCCTTGTTGCTGGCTTTCTTGTCCATTTTTTCTTTTTTGCACAAGAGCCCTTTAAAATGATAGCTTTGCCACTCCCAACATTTGAAATATCAAAAGCCCCCAATGATTCTGCCACAGCTTCAATTTCCAGCACCTATTTTCCAGTATTTTCAATCCTATCCCGTATCAACTCCTTATGCTTATCCCCAGGCTCAGTCACTTCCTTTTGCTCTACTTCCCCTTCTCCTTCCTTCTCCTTATTCTTAGAGTCGCATCCACTATGTCCTGATGAAATGTTGAACAAGCTTTTGCTGCACGAGCTGGAATTTGACTCTTTCTTTCTCTGATCTTCATTAATTCTGGGGAGCGGGGATGCTCTAAGCCAAGTGCCATAAGATAGCTCTTGTTCTTCCATTTCTTGGAATCCCTCCTCACTCAACTCCCCCACCGAATTCCAGTCTTTCAGTTGGTTCCCTACTTTGCCACACACGAAATAGAAAGTTGGGAGTCTCTCATATTTAAAATAGACTCTCAGATTCTTCTCCTTGAAGCGTACCACCGTCCCCCTTTTCAACGGTTGTTTGAGATTAATAGCGACCTTAATCCTGAGAAATCTTCCATTTCTATAAGTATCATTCTGGTCTACTTCTTCAAGTGATCCCAAATTTCCACCCAACTTCTTTGCCATCGCCTCTGTTCTGAGCATTAAGGGAAGTTCGTAGATCCTGGCCCAGAAGACTCCGCAGTGCATATTTAGCACCGATGGCTGCTCCTCCCCGGAAACCCTTGTAAGAATTAGAAGATTCCTATCAAAGCTCCAAGGTCCATTTCGTAACACACTCTCCAGATCTCGTTTTGTGGGGAACCGAAAAAGGAACAAGTTTTTGCTCAGTTCTTGGGTTTCCACCTGATTCTTCAATTTCCAGGCCCCTATCATAGTGTTTGTGAAAGCCCTAGAGTTAAAGCTAGTGTCTATCCACAATTTCCCTACCAGTGTTCGTTGAAAAATCTCCTCTCCGCAAACTTCCTCCACCTCAGCCGTGACACCTTCCTCTTCCTCTTTCGACAAAGGAATCTCCCTCCATTTATCCATGAGGACCACAAGATAAAAACAGAGAGAAAAATCTTCTACTAGAGAAGAAAAGCCCAATATGAAAAGGGAAAGGCCAAAATAAATTTGGGATAAGACCAGATAACCGGTAAGAAAGAAAAACCCTAACCCTTGAAACTAAGGAAAGGGGAAAGACACGATAAGTTTTTTATAGAGAGAAGTGAGAGCTTCTCTCACTAAAAACACGTGGAAAGAGTAAGTTTTATATACATAATTAATTACATTGAATTGTCAAACTTTAATTGAATATTTAATTACATTGAATTGTCAAGCTAATTGCATGTTTAACTACATTGAATATCGAGGACAATAATTGTAATCTAATAACTCTTTAATGGTAAGCTAATGTAAAAAAATAATTTTATTATCAGGGCCGGTCCCGATTTTTTAGGGGTCCAGGACAAACAAAAAAATGGGGTCCTAGTAAAAAACTGATTTTTACCTAATTGATAAGAAATTTATTTTTATGATCAAAAAATTATAAATCAAAACACAAATGATGATGAATTTGATTTTATCATAAAAATTTGATAATAAATCATTTAATTATATGATAAGTTAAGAAAACTCATGTAAGAATGAAGTGTTTTTGTAAAAATAATTGAAAAACCGTGCAGACAGTGAGTTACCAATTGATTTACTGCGCCGCTGGACTATAAGAACCAACTTGATTACTTATTTTGCTAAAATTATATATTTTATATCTTTAGTATTATAATTTCTTAACCACACCCTCAAATTTGAGGCCCTCATTTTCTTGAGGCCCTGGCCTGTGAGTTTGCTTGCCCTGGCCCAGGACCGGCCCTGTTTATTATAATAATATAATATTTCTTTAATGTTCAACCTATGTAAAAAATTAATTTTTTTAATAATTGATGTACACATTTTTCATCATTTAATTTTTATAATAGTTTAATTTTACTATACAAATATAAGTTTATAAATTGTACATGTTGAATATATTGATTGTAATATCCCAAATTATATGTCTAGACTAATAATTTGTTGTATTAATAGTTGGTATTGGATACATCAATGTAAATATATTTAAAAGTCTACCAAATTATAATTTTACAACAATACAATCAAAATAACTATAATACATTTAAAATCAGACAAAAACTTCACTATAATGAAAAGAAGCTCCAACGAGTCTTCAGTGCTAAGTCCATTGCTACGAGCCCAATCCAATTACATGTTTACTTGCAAAATAATACAACAATGTGGAATGTGATACTAATATAAGTGGGTTTCTGATCTAAACAATTGAATCTCTCACTACCCTTTTACCTTGGTCATGGTCTTCTTAAAAGGTCAATCAAGATTTCTCACATCCATCCTACACCAGTGAGTGATGACTAAATACCTCACGATCATCTCACTGAGATCTTCTATTTAGTCTAATATGTTTGATTTGCATACTGAAATAAGATACATATCCCATCAAGGTTGACCAATTGATAACATGATACTCACATATCCAAGTCGATAGAGATAATTTGGTATTACAAAATTTGTGACTCGATGTTTATGTATTGTGACCCACTAATACTCTATCAAATCAAAAAGTGTCACAACCCTATAAATCCTATATAATTCACACAGTCATGACCATTCAGGGCCCTCCCTATGAAGAAGGTTTCTTCTACTTAATTTGGTTTAGTTAAAGACAATTGTATCTCAAAAAATACAAAGATGAAGATGTCATGAAGAGTGATCAAGGAAAAACAAAAGGAAGAAATGCAATGATCATCAACCTCAAAGTACATATCACAATTCATTCTAAATATCACCTTGAAAGCTCAAATTTTTTATTCAAACTTCATCTTACAACTTCTCTAATATTGTGCATGAAAACCCTTGAAGCAATGCTGCTAAAAATGTTTTTTTTAAATAGTGGTAAATAATTACAACCTTAGGGTAATAGATTATCAGTTCAAAAAATTTGAAAATTTTATATATATGGCTTGTGGTAATAGATTACACCCATGTGGTAATAAATTATTAAATGTAAAAAAAAATGCACTTTTGACCAAACAACATCATTGTAATGCATGAAAATGTTTCATGGAACCTTTTCAAAGTTGTAAATGCTTTCAAAGAGATTTTTAGGAGTGTTATAAAGTACTTTAAATCAGAAAATGAAAAATCACCTCTTTCAAATCAATTTTTCACACAATTCAAATAATTTTTAAAGTGTTCATCCTTGTTCAAATTTTTGAAACTCTACGTACTTTCACAAATCATAAAAATTTTCAATACATGATTTGAGCACTTAAGTGATATTACTTTTAATTGTGATACAAGAAAGAGAAGTCTATATTTTCAGTGTAAATTTTGAGCACAAGTCATTAAAAACTTCTTCAAAATTCTCAATAAAGTGTGGCGTATTACTTATTCATCAAGGTTGTGGTGAAAAGTAGTTGTATTTAGAAAGTAGTGTTCTTTCTAGTGTGTACGTGTTAGAAGTTTGTAAATGGGTCTTTGTGTAATACTTGTACAAGAATCATAAACATAGTGGAAAATCCTCTAAGGGAATAGAAAGATCGGACTTGCCTTCAATTAGAGAAGTTGGACCAGGATAACTCTCTTGTGTCATTTACTTTCTGCACATTTATTTTTTTAGCATTCTATTCAATAACATTCTTAAAAAGGTTAAGTAATTAGAACATCACTTCTGACAAATTAAGAAGCTAGCACTTGAGAGTGAAAATTTCAACAAACCTAATTCACCTCCATATCTTAGGTGGCATCTAAAACTTAAAATTGACATCACAATAAGAGTTGGGGTAAATTTCTCCTAGATTCTGGAAACATGGGTTCTACTAAACCATTCTTATGAGAAGGCTCTAGTATAAATAGACCACCTTGCTTTAACGGTGAATGTTACGATTTTTGAAAAATAAGGATGCAAATGTTCCTTGAATCTTATGGTGCATAAATTTGGAATGCGGTTGAAGAAGGACCTTTCATACCTACCACAATTATTGAGAGTGTAGAACAACCCAAGGCTAAAGATGCATGGAATGAAGATGATAAAAAGAAAATTCTATACAGCAAAACGGCTAAAAGCATTCTAGCATCAGCCTTAGAAATAGATGAATTTTTTAGAGTTTCAAATTGCAAAACAACTAAAAAAAGATGGGATACACTAAGGGCAACACATGAAGATACAAAAGAAGTAAAAAGATCTAGATTAAACATCATTTTTCAAGAGTACAAAATGTTTAGAAGGTTATTAGGAGAGAAAATGCTAGATATACAAAAAAAGGTTCTCCCACTTGACAAACCATCTAACAGTTATTGAAAAAACTTTTACAAATAGTGAAGTAAACTTAAAGGTTCTAAGATCTTTGACAAGAGCTCGACAACCATAGGTGACAACCATTTCCGAAAATGACATGAGTTATTTTTTGAAAATTACAAGAATACGAGTTAGAACTTGGTTGAGGATTGAACCGTGTCCTTCCTAACAAGTCTAGCGCCAATAACTACTACTGCTATTTGTATAGCTTAATTTTATTTTTCATACAAAAATTTAGAATACTACTATTTGTATTTTTTTTTTAATATGATTTAAGTTTTAAAAACAAATTAGAATTTTAGAAATGAAATAGTTATAAATTTATGATTTATGAAGTGTAATCAGTGGAATCAGTTGTGATTCCAATGAACTTATAAGTTTTTTATTATAAAAGTATTTATTCTTATATAATGGTAATAAAAATATCAATTCACTTATTTCTTAAATTGTATTAAATATATAAATAAATAAATTATCCAATTAAATAATATGATAGATATATTTTTCTTAACTAACATGTCTTAATGACAAAACCTGCTATCGGGGCCTCCCTTGCAACCGAGTTTGATTAAGACCGTGAACCATTTGTGGAAGATTAGAATTCCTTCAAAAATTCTCTTCTTTGGTTGGAAATTCTTGCATAATAGAATTGCATCTAAAGACCAATTGTTCAAGAGGGGTGTTTTGGTGGATACCATGGATTTACCGTGTGTTTTGTGTATGAAGGAGGAGGAATCGTTAGCGCACTTATTCGGTAATTGTGAAATAGCTAAAAGTATTTGGAATAAGGTGTTCGGTTGGTTAGGGACTGATTTTGAGCTGTCATATGACCAATTTGTTTCGTTCTTCTTTCATTGCGATAACGTGAAGAGTCCGACCAAGAGGACAATTGTTGGGGTGATTTGGTTAACCACTATTTGGTGCATTTGGTTGAAGAGGAATGCAATCATATTCAAGAAGGAGTCTTTTAGTTTTTCGGAATGTTTATCGAATATCATTTATTCATCTTGGAATTACCTTTTAGCTTTCTATAATCTAGGAGAGCTTTGTAATTTTCATTCTTGGAATATCTTGCCGCTCGTTTGCTTCGAGTAGTTAGAGCTTTCCGCTTGTTTTGATTGGAGTATCCATTATACTCCCTTTCTTAATATATGATTGCTTATTAAAAAAATAAAATAAAATTTGTTCCATTTATTTAAATTTAAAAACTCATGTACGATTGGTTACAATGTTTTTTATTATAAGAAGTTAGTTTCTTCTACTCTTTAAATAGTATTTTTTTTCTTTACTTTTTAATTTTTTATTCTTCTAACAGAACAACCAATCATATTAAAGATATATGCAACACAAAATAAAATACAAAGAAATTTGAAACAAAGAGAAGCATAAATATTTATTAGTATAAAATATAGAAGAACAAATATTATTACAAATCAGGTTTATTTATAAAACATTGTAATAACAAGTCTCCCAACACTTATTTCTTTAGAAAGACTAAATTCCTTAGTAATTAACGGCCTCCTCCATTTCGTCCACCAGATAGTTCACCATCATTAGCACTTCGGTTTTCATTTAGTCCACCACCGGTAACATTATCGCTTCCATTTAGTTGTCCAGCATCGGTGGCGCTACCGCCTCCATTTAGTCCCAAAAAAAATCCAAATTTTTTAATATTTTGTATATTTAAAATTCCACCATGAATATCACTTTTTAATCTATTGGGTACTCCACCTCTAGTAGCATTAACCGCTTTATTTATTCCATCAAAATTTATACAACGAGTATCATTAATGGCTTCATTTATTCCGTCGCATGGCTCACCACCAGTAGCATTACCGTCTTCATTTAGTCGAACAGTTAGTCCATCAACGGCAGCATTACCGACTCTTGCACTTGTAGCAACCACAGCATGGGCCAAAACCACCAAAATCACCAAAATGAACCACTTACCCATTTCTCTACCTTATTTTATATTAAAATAATCAAGATAGACTTCTCCTTTTATAAGTTTGAAGATGCACTTGGTATTTGATTTATATAAGAGAATGAACCTTAAATATTACTGTTACTAGTGTACCGTGTAGGAAAGGTTAAGTAGTTTTAATTTGTTTTAAATTAAAACTTTGATTTTATGTGTCTTAGATTATGCATGGTGTTTAAAAAAATTATTAAATTCTTTGATTTCAATACTGAAAAATTGATTTATATATTTGTTAGGTTTTTGAAAAATTGATTTTCACTTTTAGTGAAATCAATAACTGGAAGAGCGTTGCACTCTTAATCCATAAGTTTTCGTTGCACGTCTTATTCATGAAATTATTCAAAATTGTAAGCTAATTTTTATATTTGGATTGAATTTTATTTGTTCTTATCATAATTTTTGTTCATTTGATTTTAATGTGAAGCAGGAGGGATATAGAAAAAACGATTGATCAAAAGCTATGTAAGTTTAGAATCAAAGAGGCCCCTAATAATTGAAGTATATAAATTTAAATAGACAATTAGACTCATCTAAATATAAATTCAAATTTAAATAGAAGAAACAAGTCCCCAAAATGTTTGTATGTGTGAATTGTAATTACTATCGATTCTTTGCTTTTCATTCTTTAATGCTTAATTACAATTTGGTTTCCTATTTTTCTTTTTCCTGGTGTTGATCTCTTCATTTAAAAATCTGAGTTTTAAATATTTTTTTTAATGTTTTTAGGATTTTAGTTTTCTTCTCAATTTAAGATCAATTTTTAATGACATAACATTCAGGTTATTTAAAATTATTATTTATTTTATTAGTTATATAATTTATTCCAATTAAATAAAAACAAAATAAAATTAAATAAAAACAAAAATTTATTATCAACAACCATACATCCAGAAAAGTGTGTAAAAAATCAAAAATATCCTAGATGTTCAACACAATTTAACTCATTTTATTTCTCCTTCCAAATTATAAAAAAAAATGTGTAAAAAAAGTTGTTGATTTAGTTTTCCTTATTCTAGTTGTTTTTTATTTTATTTTTGAATTTGTTGAAGAAGATGAAGAATATGGGGATATGGTTGAAGATGATGAAGTTGCTTTTTCCTTAATTGTTTGGCGTCAAATTAATATTGGTATTTCTCTTTGCTTTTATGTAAACGTGACACATGATGTTATGGTTACTGCGGTTAATACCAATGTTTCAAGTCTTGGTTCCTTTCATGTAATTGTTATGAGAGATTAAGTCTCACAAGACTAAAATATTATAGAAATTGTTCCTCTTACTTGTATTTGCATTGTAGTGTATGAAGTGTTAGAAATAATTGTCAGTTGTGTGGAGAAATAAATGTGAGTTTTAAATGTTATATTATTTTAAAAAATGGAAGTTGAGTCTTTTATAAATGAGATGACCCATATACCTATTATCTTAAGATTTTAGGTGATTATGTGGTATCTCTCACTTGTTTGGGTGAGTCTTTGATTTTTAGGTGAGTGTTTAACCTAATGTGAATGCTTCCCTCTCATTATAACTCATCAGTGGTATCAGAGTTTGATTCAAGTAAGGGATTGACTTCTTATGTTGAATGTCTTCCTGACATGGTAGTCACGTGGCGTGTCCCGTTGAAGTGTCCTTAACGAGATAAGGATGTCTTTAACGACGGTATGAAAAAGCTTTCGCTTGAAGAGGAGTATGGATGGAAAGTCTTTTTGACATGGAAGTCAAACGTCGTGTTTCGTTGAAGTGCCCATAACAAGATAATGGTGTCTCTCAACGGCGGCGTGTCCCGTTAAAGTGTCTATAACGAGATTATGGTGTCTCTCAATGGCGGTGCAAATTATTTAGAAAAATGAAGGTTGAACACTTTATAAATGAGAGGACACATACACTTATTACCTTAAAATTTTGGGTGGTTATGTGATGTCTCTCTCACTTGTTTAAGTAAGTCTTTGAACTTTTGATGAGTGTTTGCTCGCCCTCAATTTTAATGTCAATTTCAATGTAAATAATTTTTCCTCATGATAATCCATCGTGAAGATCTATGTAAATGTCAATTTTCCTTGTTTGAAATGTCAAGAAAATAACATAGCAAAGTGGATTAGGAACCATCAAATTAAATCTATATTTG
This sequence comes from Vicia villosa, assembly GCF_029867415.1. Classification (NCBI taxonomy): domain Eukaryota; kingdom Viridiplantae; phylum Streptophyta; class Magnoliopsida; order Fabales; family Fabaceae; genus Vicia; species Vicia villosa. The sequence continues at coordinate 114,727,576 of NC_081180.1, forward strand.
TTTCTGGTGTTTCGAGTGAATTATTGATCTCATATTTTTCATTTTGATGTTACAAAAAATACAGATAGTCATAGTAGTATTCGAAAATTTAATGACATAATTGTTAACAAAAAATTGACAGAACATAACTGAACTACAAAACTATCTGTAGAATACTAATATCATTGACAGAACTGTTAAAAAAAAATTGTTTTTCTGTATTTCAGTTGGTGTAACCGGTTACGAGCCTGATAACACTACAACAAATTTGTCCTTTAGCAGCGCATCTACGAAAGCGCTTTTGGGAAAAGCGCTGCTATAGGTTGCGCAAAAAACAAAAATAAAAAACAAGGGAAAAAAGCGCTGGCAGGGGGGGTACGAGAGCGTTTTCTAGAAAGCGCTGGTAAAGGGGGGGGGGGGGTACCAGAGCGCTTTCTAAAAAGCGCTGGTAAAGGGTGGGTACGAGAGCGCTTTCTAAAAGCGCTGGTATAGGGCACATTAGGTATATGGTACGAAAGCGCTTTTAGTGAAAAAGCGCCGGTATAGGTATACCTATGAAAGCGCTTTTGAAAAGCGCTCTCGTAGCTCATTTTAAAATTAAATTTTTTAAAACAAATTAAAACAAACGCGTTTTGTATTTCATTCTTCATCGTTTCTTCATTGTTTTTCTTCACAAAGACACCGCCGCCGCCAACCTCCACAGGGCCCTCACCGTTCTTCTTGCCAACCGCCGCCGCCGTTCGTTCTTCTGCTTCGTTCACATCCGGAATCGTTCTTCTGCTTCGTTCACAGCCGTTCGTTCTCAACATCTCCTCTCAGCAACAACAACTTTGAATTCGTTTGCAGGTAAATCTTCTATCATCTTTCACTATTTTGTTGTTACTTGAAACCCTAATTCTGGAAATGTGAGGTTGAAGATGAAAGTGAGGTAGCAAGGACGAGAGTGTGAGGTTTCAAACCCTGTTTTGCTTTGTTTGTATATTAGGGTCTGTGGCATATGTTTTGATACATTGATAATTGATTTCATATCATTTTAAATAAGTGAGATTTGAGAAGAAGAAGAAGAAGAAGAAGGTGAATTATGTATGGTGATTATCATTTATAAGCATCTCAACAATTACAAGTACTACGTATATATTTTTCTTGGACTATAAGGTTTTTCATTCAGAATTTAAAAAAAAATGTTTGAAGTATAATATTTGTATAGCCTTAACATTAGATACTAGTATTTTTTTTTGGCTAGATAGTTAGTTTAAAGTTACAGAATTAGTTTATAAACATTTGGTTTTTAGTTTTGAACTTAGGTTAGAATTAGCATCATAATCTTTGTTTACGTGTTATTCTTTATTCATTTGTATTCATTTGTTATTATATTAGTTTAAGAGGTGTGTTAGGCTAAATGTTTTATTATTAGAAAGGTGGTTAGAGTTAGTTAGAAGTGGTTCTGATAGATAGAGTTTGTTAGTATGAAAATATATTGTGTTAGTAGTGGTGTATTTAACTGCATCGTGTGTGTTTAATTTTACAGTTACTTTGAAGCCTCTGGTTTCTACTTGTACAACGCCGATTCAAACCTACCCGTCTCCCACATCAAGTCCAACTCAGGTTACTAGCCCTTTCTTCTTGCTTATAGTTTGTTGTTTTCTGCTTATAGTTTATTGTTTATGGTTCTATTTAATTTCAATTTAGTGTCTCTCAACCAGTTTTTTGGTTTGTGGACTTATATTACCTTGAAATAAGGTAATGTCTTCTTTAAGAAATCGGGGGTAGGCTGAAATAAGGTACTGTCTTCTTTTAGAGGCTCAAACAATCGAGACAACTGTAACTTCCTATCTTTAGCTAACTACCAACTTAACCAATATGAAAGCTATAGGATCTCATTAGGTATTGCTTAAGTGTTGCTTATTCACAGTAGTATATTTTTGTACTATAGTTGCATAACATTCTATTTCAAGACTTGAGTGGTTTGACAAGATTTATTTCTATTATTCACACTTTATAGGATCTCATTAGGTATTGTGATCAAGACATAATGATGATAGCTATTTCTTATCTTGACAGAATTCCTTATTACCTGATAGAGAAACCAAGAAGCAAAAGCATTTGTTTAGCTTAATTAAGACATGGATAAAACATGGATGAATTTAAACCGATTGTCGAAAGAGTACGAGAAAGGGGTATGGAAATTCGTTAAGTTTGCGGTTGCGCACTCCGAAGACTTGATTCGAATGGCGTATCCTTGCTTGGGTTGCTGTTATGGGGGTAAGGTTGACGGGAATAAGTTGGCATCGCATTTACTACGGTTTGGAATTGATAGAAGTTATACATGTTGGACAATGCATGGTGAGAAAAGTAACGGGAATGTTGAGTTGAGGTGTAGTACGAAGTATGCTTCAAACGACGATTGCACAGACACATATGATTATGATTGAGTCGAAGAGATTGCAGAAGCGCTTGAAGAAGATCTTGAGGAATGTCCCAAATGTTCGAGAGGTTGGTAAGCGATGCAGAGAAACCGTTGTATGATGGTTGTACAAAATTCACAAGATTGTCTACGGTGTTAAAGTTGTACAACTTAAAGGCGGACAATGGATGGTCGGATAAAAGTTTCACAGAGTTATTAGCCCTTATGAAAGATATGCTACCATATGATAATGTTCTTCCCAATCGAACATATGAGGCCAAAAAGATGTTGTCCTCTATTGGCATGAGCTATGATAAGATACATGCATGTCCAAACGATTGCGTTTTGTTTCGAATCGAGTATGCAGCGTTGAATGAGTGTCCTAAATGCGGTGCCCCTCGATATAAGAAAAAGTTGTCTCCGGCCAAAGTCTTATGGTATTTTCCTATAATTCCGAGATTTAGACGCATGTATCGTAGTGAAACCGATTCAAGACACTTGACTTGGCATGTAGATGAAAGAATTATTGATGGAAAGTTGCGACATCCGGCAGACTCACCACAGTGGATGAAAGTTGATACTGATTATCCTGTATTTGGAAAAGAAGCAAGAAACCTTCGCTTGTCATTGTCTACTGATGGAATGAACCCGCATGGTATTCAAAGTATCTCGCATAGCACATGGCCTGTGATTCTTATGATTTATAACCTACCTCTGTGGCTATGTATGAAGCGTAAGTACATGATGTTATCTATGATAATTTCTGGGCCTAAACAACCAGGGAATGACATAGACGTATACTTGGCACCCTTAATCAAAGATTTAAAGTTTTTGTGGGAGAACGGTGTGGAGGTTTACGATGGGTATAGGAAAGAAAGTTTCAACTTGAGGGCGATGTTGTTTGGAACAATTAATGATTTTCCAGCATACGGAAATCTATCCGGGTACAGCAATAAAGGTCAAAAAGCGTGTCCTGTTTGTGAAGATGAAACCGATACGACATGATTGGATCTCTATCAGAAGAATGTCTTTCTCGGCCATCGTAGATTCTTAAATTCTAATCATCACTACCGTGGGTGGAGAAAAGCATTCAATGGAAAGGCCGAACATCGTACAACCCCGCCTTTTTTGTCAGGTGATCAAATTTTTGAAAAGGTGAAAGATGTGAGCACTCAGTTTGGCAAGCCTTTTGCACATTCACTTGTCAAGGGTGGGTGGAAGAAGAAGTCAATTTTTTTTGAACTTCCATATTGGAAGTCGTTATACGTAAGACATTTCCTGGATGATATGCATATTGAAAAAAATGTATTTGACAGCGTTATAGGTACGTTACTCAATATACAAGGAAAGTCTAAGGATGGCCTTAACATAAGGAAGGACATGGTAAACATGGGAATGAGAACTGAATTGGGACCCGTGACGAAAGGAAGACGAACATATCTGGCACCTGCTGTTTACACTCTATCTAGAAAGGAGAAGAAAACATTGTGTAAGTTCCTCAGTGAAGTTAAAGTTCAAGAAGGCTACTCTTCAGATATTAGAAGACTTGTGTCCATGAAAGACCTCAAGTTAAAGAGTTTGAAGACGCATGATTGCCATGTTATAATGGAACATTTTTTAACAATAGGTATACATTCTATTCTTCCAGAAAAAGTAAGAAGCGCAATAACTAAACTGTGTTTTTTCTTCAGGTCAATTTGCAGTAAGGTGATCGATCCCGCGATCTTACCAACATTGCAAAAAGAGATATTTGTTACTTTATGTGATCTTGAAATGTATTTTCCTCCCTCGTTTTTTGACATAATGGTTCATCTAGTCGTTCATCTTGTGAAAGAGACACAATTGTGTGGACCAGCTTATATGAGATGGATGTACCCTGCTGAACGTTATATGAAAATATTAAAATGGGAACGTGAAAAACAGAAGTCGACTGGAGGGTTGTATTGCCGAACGATACGTTGTTGAAGAAGCGGTTGAGTTTTGTACTGAATATCTGTCAAATGTTCAATCAATTGGACTCCCCAAATCTCATATTGTCGAAAAAAAAGAAGGAAAATGGCTAATTGGAAATAAAGTTGTGACAATATCAATGGTCGAACGGGATCAAGCGCACTTGTATGTTCTGCACAATGAGATTGAGGTTGAGCCGTATGTTGAAATGCACAAGGTTGTTCTCCGAGATTTAAATCTGAATAGAAATGAGGATTGGATAGTACGAGAGCACAATCGAAGTTTCATACCGTGGTTTAGGGAACATATTTATTCAAAGTATCGTTCAGATCCTGCTTCATTAACAGAAAGGTTGAGATGTTTAGCCTATGGTCCAAGTATAATTGTGTTTTCTTATAGCGCATACGCAATTAATGGATACACATTTTATACCAAAGAACAGGATGATAAAAGTACTATGCAAAAAAGTGGTGTTACCTTGGTAGCCGAAGCAATGCACATATCAAGTGCGAATGACTTAAATCCGAAATTTGCAAATTTGTCATATTTTGGGGTTATCGAGCGCATTTTGGTGTTTGATTATGCAAAGTTTCAAATTCCTGTATTTGGTTGCAAGTGGGTTGAAAATAATAATGGCATACGAATGGATAAGTCAGGATTTTTGCAAGTGGATCTCAACAGGATGGGGTACAAAGATGAGCCTTTCATTCTAGCCTCTCAAGCTAAACAAGTGTTCTATGTCAATGATCCGACAAGTACGAAATGATCCGACAGAAAGTCTGATTCTTTGGGCGTATAATACCCGACCAGTAGGGTTAGTTTCTCATTCTTGGTTCATCTAATCTTTGTTTCTTTTGCGTAGCAAAATTTTCATATAACCTATTTTTTTAATTTATAGAGCACACTGGTTGTTGCTTGCTATCAACCCTATAAGAGAAGTGGTATATTTTCTGAATTCGGTAGATGGTGAGTGGAGCAATTATCCGGCTATGAAGGAAATGATTGATTTGTAAGTGGGATCGTTCTAAATATTCGTGTATATTTATATATTTAATTATTTGTGAGATTGATCTAAATATATGCTTTAATATTTTTGTTAGATCAATACAAGTGTTCCGAAGTCAACGAGACGCACAGGTATCCCGGACTAAATCAAACAACATTACTTGGATCAAAGTGCTGGTACATTATTTTTCACAATTTTGCTTATAATATTTATGCTACTTGATAAAACAAGACAACTATAAAATCTTATTTGTTTTTCTATGTAGTGTCCGATACAGCGAAATAGTTCAGATTGCGGATACTATGTTTTGAGGTTTATGAAAGAAATCCTTCAAATGAATCAATTAGAGATTCCAATCACGGTATGGATTTATAACTTAATTAGATAACTTCTTATAATTTATTACATTTAACTAAATCATTCATATTATGTTTTTGTTCTGTAGTACTTTGACGAATTCCGTGCTGCTTCTTACACGAGACTTAAGTTGGAAGAAATCAAAGAGGATTTGTGTCAATTTTATATTCATCAGCTATTCATGCAGTAGGATTTGTGTCGATTTGAAGTATAATATTATAGTACTCTAGGATATATGGTTACTAACTTTGTTCATACTGTTGCCAATATTTGAAGTATAATATTGTTGATGTTACAGATTTAGTTTGTTTGACATGAGTTAGTTACATGTGAAACTTTCTGTATTCATACTTTACATGAGTTAGTTTGTTTGACAGGAACTATAATGATGTATATATATAATTTTGGATATTATAATGGTATTATATTAGTATATATATAGTCCTACCTATGGTTGAAAATATATCGTCGAAAATATATTACAGGTCAAAAATATTACAGGTTGAAAATATATTACAGGTCGAAAATATTACAGGTCGAACTGGGAGGCTGAAATTACAGGTTGCACTTTAAAATACCTCATTTAGCAACGACAGCGCTTTTAAAAAACGCTCTTAAAGGGCCACCTACTAAAGCGCTGCCTAAGATTAAAAAAAAAGCATAAAAAATAAAAAAAACGCAACCTACGAAAGCGTTTTGGAAAAGCGCTCTTATAGGGGGGGCTACCAGAGCGCTTTTTCCAGAAAAGCGCTCTTATAGGGTGGGCTACCAGAGCGCTTTTTCTGGAAAAAGCGCTCTTATAGGGGGGCTACCAGAGCGCTTTTCTGGAAAAAGCGCTCTTATAGAGGGGCTACCAGAGCGCTTTCAAAAGCGCTTTCGTTACCTACGCCAGTGCTGGCTTTGGCAGCGCTTTAAAGCGCTCTAAAAGCCCAAAATAAGCGCTTTTAAAGCCCTTACTCGTTGTAGTGTAAATAGAGGCAGTGGCATTTTGGTTGTGCGGTAATCGGTCACGCTATTTGCCTTAACCGGTTACCACTACAACTGTTAATTTTTCTATTTCTGTTTTATGTGTTTTTAATTCCCCGATCATTTTGTAACTTATTGTATATAAAGGACTCAATGATATATATATATATATATATATATATATATATATATATATATATATATATATATATATATATATATATATATAGGATTAAATGACACCAAGGTGTCAAAGTTTAATTTGACTTTTAGGTTAATGTTTAACCTAATGTGAATACTTCCCTTTCATTATAACTCATCAGTTGTATTAGAGTTTGATTCGAGTAAGGGATTGACTCCTTGTGTTGAATGTCTTCCTGACATGGTAGTCACGTGGCGTGTCCCAATGAAGAGTCCTTAACGAGATAAGGGTGTATTTAACCGCGGTATGAAAAAGCTTCCACTTGAGGAGTATAGTGGATGGAAAGTCTTCTTGACATGGAAGTCAGACGGCGTATTTCGTTGAACTGCCCATAACAAGATAAGGGTATCTCTCAACGGCGGCGTGTCCCGTAAAATGTCCATCATGAGATTATGGTGTCTCTCAATAGCGGTACAAATTATTAGAACAATGGAGGTTGAACACTTTATAAATGAGAGGACACATACACCTATTACCTTAAGATTTTGGGTGATTATGTGGTGTCTCTCACTTGTTAAGTGAGTCTTTGAACCTTTGATGAGTGTTTGCTCACCCTCAATTTTAATGTCAATTTCAATGTAAATAATTTTTCCTCATGATAATCCATCATGAAGATCTATGTAAATGTCAAGAAAATAGCATAGCAATTAGGAACCATCAAATTTAATCTATATTTGTTTCCGGTGTTTCGAGAGAATTATTGATCTCATATTTTTCATTTTGATGTTACAAAAAATACCGATAGTAGTATTCTAACATTTAATGACATAACTGTTAACAAAAAAATTGACCGAACAATTATTGACTGAACTACAAAACTATCTGTAGAATACTAATATCATTGACAGAAGTGTTAAAAAAATTATTTTTCTGCATTTCAGTTGGTGTAACCGGTTACGAGTGTAACATCCCGATTTTATTAGCTATTTATTTAATTAGTTTTATTTGGTGTTTTACTAATTATTCATGTTATTCAATTATTTAGTATGATATTATTTAATTTGAGATTTGTGCTAATTGGATTAATTGAATTATTAGTAATATTATGAGATATTAGTTAATGGGCCTAATTTAGTTAGAAAGAATAGATTGTGGGTTAAGCCCATTTATGTGAGAAAGATAGTAAGAGAGAAATTAGGTTAGTTCTCATAACATTCATTTTGGAGAAAGAGGCTAGAGAGAAAGAAGAGAAGAGGAAGAGAAGAGGATTGTGAGATTCTTGAAGATTGGAGGAGTTTGATTAGAGGTAAGGGTTTGAATCCAAGTTCTTATAGACTATATGATTGGGTAATGTGTGTTTGTGTAATCTTTCATCTCTTCATCTCATAGTTTTGGAAAATGTTAGGGTTATGATAAAACAATGAGATTTTATGATTTGTTCATGTTTAAAGTGTTGTATGAATGACCCATGGTTAGAAACATGATTAGGAACATCATATGTGTGCCAATTTTTCTTTTAATTGATGTATGGATTTGGTTTGGGTTAATGGGTGTTGTATGAGGGGAATGGGGAAGAAAATGGTGATTTTCTGAGTTTTACACAGCATAGGTCGACCTACACAGAGGTTTGCATCGACCTGTGCAGCCTAAAAGGCAAAAAATCTGGGTTTCTGATGAATGCGTCGACCTATTGGGTCAGCGTGTGCATACCCGAGGGTGGCAGGAGTGCAATGCGTCGACCTATGCTTTTCTTTGCGTCGACCTGCAGATTCCATTTTTGGCAGATTTTTGTAAAGGCCATAACTTTTGATCCGTAACTCCGTTTTATGCGCCGTTCGAAGCGTTAGGAAGCTAATGAGATTATCTATATGATAGGATAGATTTGGTTGATGTTGAATGGTTTAATTTTGATGTTAATATATGGATAACATGTGACTTACTTATGTGTACATGATGAATTAATGACTTGTGACTAATATTCATTGATGTGTTAAGTGATGTGATATCCATGATGTGTTGGGATGAATATATATACTATTTGAATGTGTCTTGTAGATAATGATCATTTAAATGTGTATGTATTGAGATGTGGATTGAATACATGTAAATGCTTTTATGTGCGTTACGTTTTGGTATGTGATGAATAACAACTATTGGTAAGATGTGTGGTAATATATTCATGATGATTGTGATTGGATATATGATGGTTGTTATGCCTTGTTGTAATTGTTAATTGTGATGTGAGTGTTGTGTACAATTGGCGGATAATTCATAGAGTTGGATTATTGTGGTATGCGGTAAGTTAAGATTGATGAGATAATCTTAATTGCATAAATTGTTGGTAATTGTACATACATTCATAGCATGGTCGGCTTTATGGTGGAAGCGGTGAAACTTGGGTTCACATGGTAAGAGACGTTGATCCTTGAATGGAGACAGGCGTAGCAGACGTGATCCTTAATTGGAAATAGGCGTGTTGGCTTTGATCTTGTCCGAATCGGGAGCGTGGCTTGGATTCTAGATATTGAATCGCAAGCGGTGAAACGTTGGTGTCGCGGGGAAAAATCGTTGTCCTTTTTCGGGATGAGACACCTGATGCCTTCTTTGGGCTCGAGTGCTCAAAAAATGATTTTTCTTTTGTTCCGACCAAACTTTTTATTGTTTCCAAAAGAGGAAAAGGAAAAAAGCTGCAATAACCTAAAAGTGGGGGGAGAGATCTTGGGTAAGAGGGTTGGTTATACGAAGGGAAGGTATTAGCACCCAACGTATCTATAGTACTCTATATGTTTCTTTGTTTTGTTTATTCCATTCTTGTTATGGTGGAGGTTCTTGTGAGAAAGAGGTGGGACCTAAGGTGTTTGTTTGATTATGCTCGCAAAGATCATCGCGATCCTCTGCATACATATCCCTTAGAGGGAATCAGAGCATCTGTAGCTCGGGGTCTACGGGTGCTAAGGTTTGAGTGGTTTGAGGAAGAAGTTTTTCTCGCCAAGGATACGACCTTGTGCCTACGTATTCTCAAAGGGATGTTGAGAAAGTCAGAGCAATCGTAGTTCCCACTTATGCTAGTGGAAGCAAAGGAAAAGAGACAAATGTCATCTAAATGTTCGATGTATCTAATCTATATCATCACATACATCTGTTTGATTTTTGTTTGAAAATCTTTTCATTATAAGCCCTGGGCTGTGCCACTTATGGCGCTTAGAATGATAAAGATGTTTTTGTTGTTTAACCAGCCTTGTGGCAAAAACTTTCAATGAAGTCAACCTTGTGACAAAAAGTTTTGATTAATCAACCAGCCTCGTGGCAAAAGTTTCAATGAAGTCAGCCTTGTGACAAAAACTTTGATTAATCAGCCAGTATGGTGGCAAAATGGTTTGATTGATTAGCCAGCCTTGTGGCAAAAAGAAGTTTGATTTGATTGATTGTTTGTGATGATATAGAAGAGATACTCCTATCATAGAGATGATAAATGTCTAATCTCCTAGGGTATTTGATTTGGATATTGGGATGCTTATAAGAAGCCCGTGGGTCCTTGTACGAAGCCCAAGAGGAGGCTATCCGAGGGTCCTTGCATTGTAAGCCCAAGAGGAGGCTATGGGAGGGACAATCCAGGGTCCTTGCATTGTAAGCCCAAGAGGAGGCTATGGGAGGGACAAGTCGTTTGTACGAAGCCCAAGAGGAGGCATGGTATAGTTGGTTTGAGCTCTTAGAGCGATTTCACCGGGAAACCATACTCTATGTCCTAACCTAAACTAGGGATATTCTTTGCACGAAGCCCAATAGGAGGCTATCGGGAACCTAGTGTTGTACTAAGTTGAACAAGCATATATAACACAATCACAAGTATGAACAAGTACGAACAAACATGAACAAGTACATGAACAAATATGAACAGTTATATATATATGACAAAGTGTGTGTATATAATGGAGTTTATGAAGGAAATATACCTGTAAGCATGATCCATTTGTATACTCCGGGGCTCGGGACTCATTTTCTGGGAGAGGCCCATTTGAGTTTATTCAAAGCTAAGTAAACAGGTATTTACAAAGGGGCTTTGGGACTTATACCTACATGGAGGCCCATGGTATTTTTGGGAAGATTTAAAGAAAACCTTCATTTTTTGATTTGTTTGTTAAAAGTTAAAAAAAACAAATTAATCGAGATATGTACAAAAATGTGTATGTACAAAAAGGTGTACAATGAAATACCTAATTTCACGTACGGGAATGGGACTTATACCTATGTGGAGGCCCATGTTTTATTTTATAAAACATGGTTGATTGTTTTGAAAAAAGATGCGAGGTTTGAAAAACTGTTTGAAAGTTTTTTGTTTTGAAAGAAGTTTATTGTTTAAAGAAGAAAAAAACTGTATAAAAGGAAAAAGGAGTGGGTCTTATACTCTCTAATATTCGAGAGGCCCCACATCGTTTTGAAAATCAATTGATCAATTAAAAAGATTTAATCAATAGTTTCAAAAAGAAATGGTTTATCGTCTTTGAAAAGAATCGCGATCGCTTGTTTTAAAATGATTTGAATTTGACAAAAGTCAACTTAATTAAGTTTAAATCAAATTTTAATGCTTAATTAAGACCTAAGTGATTTAGGTTTTGATCACAAAAATATTTACAAGTGATTAGGTTTGAAAATTAAATGAAAAACAAATATTTAAAGTATTTAAAAACACTTAAAAATGTATCATTTTAAACCTAATTAAAAACATATTAAATAAATCTTTTTTTGTGATTTTTTTTGATATTGTCAAAATATGTATATTAAATTAGAAGTGTTTAAAAAATGAAGAAAAAATAAGTTGATTTGATTGGTTAAATTAAATGATGAAGTTGTGAAGAAAATGAAGAAAAATAGTGTCAAAAAATAGGGTTTGGTCCTGCCAGGGTTTGAACCCACGCCTTAAGGTTCACCACTCAAAACAACAACCAACTGAGCTGCGCGTGCAGCTTGTTTATGATACGCGCTCAACACATTATATTTTAAAACAATTATTTGAATTCTTTGAACGAAAATCTGGCGCCAAGAACACACCCTAACTGAAATTCAAAAATCTTCAAAACTGTGTTGTTTTGATCGATCAAAGGGTCTATCTCACTCGGTTTTTCACGAGGAACATGATGATGCCCTCATAATTCATTTATTTTCACTCTAAGGGGGTCAATTTTCTGATGAACACGAAGAACCCTAATTCTGAGATTGATCATGAAATCGTGTATGTGCAAGATAAATAGCAATTGATTGAGGGTTAATGATCCTCATAGGTGCAGAAACAAGATGGTATGCTCACATTTCATTTATGATGCGTGCAAGTATGAGTTTGAAGTTCATGAGCACTTACCTTAAAAACGGCACACCTGAGAATCGAATTCTTGCTTGGAGGTGTTACAGAAGTTGTTTGATGATCTGGATAGCTTCAATGGACCTTATGGAAGGTGTCTGGATGCTTGGAACCATCTGAATTCATCTGGGCATGGCCATGGTACCCGATCTGCATAAGCTTCAAGAGTGAATCGAATTTGATGATTCTGAGGTTATTGGCTATATGTGATGGATTGGATAGTTTATATGTGATATATGGATGATGTTAGAAGTGATAGTTTGGACAGAATTGAGCCTGAATGAAAATTGGCATGATAAGTCTCATGTTATGCATATTTGAGAAGTGGGGTAGTGATTTTGAGTTTTAGGTGTTTTTGGGGTGTATGGATGGATCAAACACATCCCATATGATGTTTATGAGTTGTGGGAAGCATCATTTTGCTCAGAACTTGCAAGGGATGGAACTTGCACTTTCTCCTCTTTGAAACTCATGAAACTTGCAATTCAAGAAAGAAGAGAGAAAACCTATAATTGTGAGGTTTTGGTGTGAATTGAAGAGTGGAAATGACCTCTATTTATAGGCCATGAGTTCTGAATGCAGAGCCTTGCAACTTGCTTCTTCTTTGGTGATTTGGCATTTGGAGATAAAGTGGAATCTTTACATTTAATGCAAATGGTTAAAGTAACTAAACCATGGTTATTTTGGCCAAGCTTCTTATCCTCTTCAATTCTGATCTCAAATCAGAAAATATCTACCAATTATTGCATCTATGCATCATTACTTGGATCATTTAGTAGAATAGTGCATAACTTTGGTAAAAATGGCTTATAATTTCATGCATAAGGACCTCTAATGACAGAATTCAAAACCATAGCTATGCTCCATGTTTTTTCATGCTCTTGGACATTTTGGAAAGCTCATATTACACACTTCAAAACCCTAGTTGAAAGTTTCTTCAAGACCTTTAAGGAAGTGGGTGAAAAAGATCCATGAACTTTGAAGAAAATGAGATTTTAAGTGAAATTTTCATAAAGTTCCAACTTTGAAGCTCCATATCTCTTAAATGGTTGATCTTATGGAAAAAAATTATATGTGTCAAAGTTGTTTATTGGATCAAAATCTACAACTTTCATGTTGGAAGTTTTATTCAGTTTGTAGGTGAAATTTTGAGAAATTCCCTTCCAAAGTTTGGAAAAAACCATGAAAAACACTTAGAAATTTTTCTAAGTATGAAAAGTCAAACTTTTGACTTTTTGATTCTTGATTGATTTTCTTGATTTTTCTTGATCAAATGACTTCATATATCATATATTGATGATTCAAAACTTCAAAAGTCATGGTTGACCAAAATTCCCTAAAAGTCAATGGTGATCTTGTACAGTTGACTTTTTCAGACGAATCGCGTTTCTGGAGATTTCAAATGAAACAGGCTATCCTCACCATATGAATGGTATGAATGGATCATATTGAAGCATTAGAGGATATTGAGCCATGGTTTGAGTTGTGGCACCATGTCCTGATTAAAAAGTCAGTGGTTTAGTGAATTAGGTCAAAAACCCTAATTGTCGACCTGATGAAATTGATGACTGTGGATCTTGAATTGAGACACAATTTTCATTGGATATTGTCATAGGGATTATTTGAAGATGATTGAAACATTTGATTGACTTCCTGGGGATTTTTAGGGTTTCCCAAATATGATCCCTGATTTTGGTCCCTGATAGTTCAAAACCCTAATCTGATGATTTGCAATTTCACTGTTGATCATTCCTTGTGTAAGAGATGTTCTGAGCCAATGGATTAGGTCAAAATGATGCACTTGGGGTCTTGATATCATGTCCCAAGTCATTATGTCAAATTCTGAGTAAAAGTCAAGAGTATGTTGTCTTCAGTCAAAACCCTAATTTAGTCGATTCAGAGCCTTTGAGCTTGTTGAAATGAATCTCTGAGGACCAAATATTGATTGTAGATGAAGATGATTCATTTGAGATGAAGGGAGAACAAAACCCTAATTGACTGTTTCTTGCACTGATGAGTGATCTCTTGATTAAACCCTGCTGAGCACAAGTAACAAACACAAGCTATGCAATTTGTTAGAGATGCAAATGATGCATATGCAAATGATATGAGGTGGTATCTTAGGTCAAAAATTGGGGTATGACAGTTGGGTTCACATTGGGTACCACATGCATAGAGTCACATGTCTTGCATTGAGTCACATTGGTGTTATGTGATGTTTGAACGTATGCAATTGTGTGATTGTTATGTGTGTATGAGATGTGATAAGTGAATTTGGTGATTCATTTGATATGAAAGATTGTTGTGTTATAATTGTGATATATGTGATTGGAACATATGTGATGTAGATGTGAAATTATATGTCCTTGGAATCTAGGTGTTGGTGAAATATGGTTATGTACATTGTTTAGCAATCATGTATGATTATGTGGAATTGAATGACTAGGTTGTATGGCATGAACATGTGAATCTTGATTAATGGCATATGATGCATGTTTATGTGAAGAGTGATGAACTCTTGAAATGTATTCTTGTTGTGTTTTACATTTCCCATATTATGTTTATCTATAAGAAGTTGAATTCTCACCCTTCTGTTTGAATGTTATCCTTTGTTGGTAACGTGCAGGTTTCATGGATAGTGACGCTTTGAAGGAGGATTAGCGTCGAGATTTAGATCTCTAGTAGGGTGTCGTGACTAAGTAGTCACTTGTGCTCTGGTCATATGTAACAAATGGGAGTTGGGTTTTATGTTTTTATGACTCGATGTTATGAGATATTTGTTTACTCATATTGTATTCGTATTTGAATATGTTATTTTGGTTAATGTGTGGCCTTGAGCCAAGATGTTGAAACATGGTGGATGATGTATGGGAATCATCCTATTTTACCATTTATTTAATGATATGATTATTCCGCTGTGGTTTGCATGTTGTTTTAAATTCCCGTGTTATTTGGAAATGACCATTGCATGTTTAAAGATAAAATGTTTGTTCTATTTTGAAATGTGTGTAACGCCCTCGTGAGATGCATGCTTTCTTTACTCTGATTTACGCAAATATATGCCTTATTTGTTTAGTATAGAATTGGGGGTGTTACATAGTGGTATCAGAGCATGGTCGGTCAGTTGGCCAGGTCATTTATGTTTTCCTATCCCTTTTTGTATTGGATTTGTGTATCTGACACGATCAATACTGTTTGGTTGTCGGTCGTTGGATGTCTTAGGACAATGGCTGCAGGAAGAAATGTTAACATTAATGTTGAGGAGGTGATGAGGTGGACTGGTGCGATTGGACAAGTGCCGCAAGAGAATGCCGGTTATGGAGGAAAGAATGAGTTTTGTGCTTTTGTAGAATTCCTAAGGTGCAATCCACCGAATTTTGAAGGAAAGTATGGACCGGACAAAGCATATGCATGGATGAGAGAAATTGAAAAGATTTTTCAAATCATGAATTGTACGGATGTACAGAAGGTGCAGTAGAGTACTCATATGCTGACGAAAGGAGCTGATGATTGGTGGAGTAATACTGTGCGAAGATTTGAAAGAGACGGTATTGAAGTCACTTGGAATCTTTTTTGTGATACATTTTTGGAAAACTATTTTCCAGAAGATGTGCGTGGGAAGAAAGAAGTGGAGTTTCTAAAGTTGAAACGAGGAGGAGGACAGTCCAGTGAGAGACCGTATGATATCAAGAGGAAACAATCTGGTTTTGGCAAGAAGCTAAGTGGGGGAGGGACTCCTACTCCACTTAAGTGTTTCAGATGTGGTGTTGAAGGTCATCGTGTTTCCGAGTGTAAGAAAGAGGTTGCTACTTGTTTCAAGTGTGGCAGGCTAGGCCACATAACTGCTAATTGTAGAGCGGGTTCAAAGGTGGCTTGCTACAACTGTGGGGAGCAAGGTCACATTAGTACCAAGTGTGACAAACCAAAGAAGGAATAAGCGAAGGGAAAAGTACTTACGTTGTCTGGTGCTATGACCACTACTAAGGATAAGCTAATCTGAGGTACATGCTTTATTATTGATAGTGGTGCAACGTATTCATTTATTTCTTTGGATTGTGCTAAGAGGTTGAATCTTGTATTATCTGATATGTGTGGAAGTATGGTTATTGATACACATGCTATGAGTTTTGTTTCTACTTCTTATGTGTGTTTGAATTGTCTGTCGAGTATCTTTGGTAGAGATTTTGAGAATTGATTTAGTTTATTTTGTTAGAGCAAGTTGATGAGAATTTTGGTATGAACTGTTTGGAGTTGAAGCAAGTAATTGTAATCTTAAGAGGAATTTTGGATCTTGGTGTTTTAAGTAATTAAGAGTGCGAGTTCTGAAAGAACACTATTATGGTTTAGTAACGACGGTTTATGTTTCATTATGATTTTCTATTGTCTATTGACAAATTGAGGACTTGATCACCCTTAATCTATTGTTGATAGAAAACGAGATCATATTGGACGAGATAAACTTCTCTTACTAACTTGGTATTGTGTAAAGCGACTAAGGAGAAGTTGAAGAGTCGAATTGAGGAGTTGTTGAGAAGAGTTTCGTCTGTCTAAGTGTATGTTCATAGAGTTGCACTTGTTTTATCGAGTAAGAAGGAGGAATGTTCTAATGAGGTAATGTTTTGAAGATGTTTTGATTCTAAGAGTAACGACGAACATACTGAACGTTAAGGATTGTGTAATGGATGTTGAAAGAGAAGAAGTTGTTTGCTAAGCTTTCTAAGTGTAAATTTTGGTTAAAGGAAGTGATTTTTCTTGGCCATGTGATCTCTAGTGGAGATATTTCTGTTGACCTGTCGAAGATTGAAGCTATATCTCAATGGGAAGCTCCTAAGTCTGTTTTTGAGATTAGAAGTTTTATTGGTTTGGGAGGTTATTATAGGAAGTTCATTGAGGGATTTTCTAAGTTATCTTTGCCGTTGACGTTGTTGACTAGGAAAGGTCAAGCTTTCATTTGGACTTCGCAATGTGAAGCGAATTTTCAAGAGCTTAAGAGAAGGTTGACTTCTGCTCCTATTTTGATTTTGCCAGATCTGTTTGAACCATTTGTGGTGTATTGTGATGCTTCGTTGTTGGGTTTGGGAGGAGTTTTGATGCAAAAAGGGTAAGTGGTAGCTTATGCTTCAAGGCAACTTAAAGTTCATGAGAGGAATTATCCGACACGTGATTTAGAGTTGGCCGCCGTTGTGTTTGTGTTGAAACTTTGGAGGCATTATTATTTGGATCGAGAATTGAGGCGCGTAGTGACTACAAGAGTTGAGAATGAGGTAAAGAAGATGGTTAGATTCTTGAGAGATCAGGATTTTGGTTTGAATTACCATCTTGGAAAAGCAAACGTTGTAGCCGATGCATTGAGTAGGAAATCATTGCATATTTCTATGTTGAGGATTCAAGAGTTGAAAATTGTTGGAACAGTTTTCGAGATTTGAGTTTGGTTGTGAAGCGACGTCTTCTTGCATTAAGCTTAGTATGATGAAGCCTACGTCTGGTGTTCTTGACGAGATTAAAGAGAGTCAGAAATTGGATTGCAATTGGTTGACGAGATGACATTGATTAAGCAAGGTAAAGGTAATCACTTTCAGATTGTCGAGATTAGAGTCATGAAAGGTCGTGATCGAGTTTGCATTTCTAATACTTAGAAGTTGGAAAAGAGAATTTTGAATGAAGGACATCGTAATGGTTTGAGTATACATTATAATGCTACTAAAATGTAACAAGATTTGAGGAAAATGTTTAGTGGTAAAGTATGAAGAGGGATATGCCGGAATGGTGTATTTGAGTTAGACTTGTCAGAAACCGTTTAGTTGGTACAACAGTTATCTATTCCTGAGTGGAAGTGGGATCATATTTCTATGGATTTTGTTTCGGGTTTGTTGAAAATGCCGAGTAATTGTGAATCGATTTGGATTATTATGGATAGACGGACAAATGTGTTCATTTTATTCCGATAAGGATGGATTATTTGATTGAAAGACTTGCTAAGTTGTACACCGAGAGGATTGTGTGTTTGCATGGTATTTTGTCAAGTATTGTTTCGGATAAAACTCTGAAGTTTTCTTTTGGATTTTGAAGAAGTTTGCGGAGTGATTTGAGATTAGAAGAGAAATTACTTGAAGGTTGAATGAGGGATTTGTACTTGGGGTTAGTTGCTTGAAGAGAATTTTCGAGGACGAAAATCTTTTAAGTGGGGGAGAGTTGTAACATCCCGATTTTATTAGCTATTTATTTAATTAGTTTTATTTGGTGTTTTACTAATTATTCATGTTATTCAATTATTTAGTATGATATTATTTAATTTGAGATTTGTGCTAATTGGATTAATTGAATTATTAGTAATATTATGAGATATTAGTTAATGGGCCTAATTTAGTTAGAAAGAATAGATTGTGGGTTAAGCCCATTTATGTGAGAAAGATAGTAAGAGAGAAATTAGGTTAGTTCTCATAACATTCATTTTGGAGAAAGAGGCTAGAGAGAAAGAAGAGAAGAGGAAGAGAAGAGGATTGTGAGATTCTTGAAGATTGGAGGAGTTTGATTAGAGGTAAGGGTTTGAATCCAAGTTCTTATAGACTATATGATTGGGTAATGTGTGTTTGTGTAATCTTTCATCTCTTCATCTCATAGTTTTGGAAAATGTTAGGGTTATGATAAAACAATGAGATTTTATGATTTGTTCATGTTTAAAGTGTTGTATGAATGACCCATGGTTAGAAACATGATTAGGAACATCATATGTGTGCCAATTTTTCTTTTAATTGATGTATGGATTTGGTTTGGGTTAATGGGTGTTGTATGAGGGGAATGGGGAAGAAAATGGTGATTTTCTGAGTTTTACACAGCATAGGTCGACCTACACAGAGGTTTGCGTCGACCTGTGCAGCCTAAAAGGCAAAAAATCTGGGTTTCTGATGAATGCGTCGACCTATTGGGTCAGCGTGTGCATACCCGAGGGTGGCAGGAGTGCAATGCGTCGACCTATGCTTTTCTTTGCGTCGACCTGCAGATTCCATTTTTGGCAGATTTTTGTAAAGGCCATAACTTTTGATCCGTAACTCCGTTTTATGCGCCGTTCGAAGCGTTAGGAAGCTAATGAGATTATCTATATGATAGGATAGATTTGGTTGATGTTGAATGGTTTAATTTTGATGTTAATATATGGATAACATGTGACTTACTTATGTGTACATGATGAATTAATGACTTGTGACTAATATTCATTGATGTGTTAAGTGATGTGATATCCATGATGTGTTGGGATGAATATATATACTATTTGAATGTGTCTTGTAGATAATGATCATTTAAATGTGTATGTATTGAGATGTGGATTGAATACATGTAAATGCTTTTATGTGCGTTACGTTTTGGTATGTGATGAATAACAACTATTGGTAAGATGTGTGGTAATATATTCATGATGATTGTGATTGGATATATGATGGTTATTATGCCTTGTTGTAATTGTTAATTGTGATGTGAGTGTTGTGTACAATTGGTGGATAATTCATAGAGTTGGATTATTGTGGTATGTGGTAAGTTAAGATTGATGAGATAATCTTAATTGCATAAATTGTTGGTAATTGTACATACATTCATAGCATGGTCGGCTTTATGGTGGAAGCGGTGAAACTTGGGTTCACATGGTAAGAGACGTTGATCCTTGAATGGAAACAGGCGTAGCAGACGTGATCCTTAATTGGAAATAGGCGTGTTGGCTTTGATCTTGTCCGGATCGGGAGCGTGGCTTGGATTCTAGATATTGAATCGGAAGCGGTGAAACGTTGGGTTCACATTGGGTACCACATGCATAGAGTCACATGTCTTGCATTGAGTCACATTGGTGTTATGTGATGTTTGAACGTATGCAATTGTGTGATTGTTATGTGTGTATGAGATGTGATAAGTGAATTTGGTGATTCATTTGATATGAAAGATTGTTGTGTTATAATTGTGATATATGTGATTGGAACATATGTGATGTAGATGTGAAATTATATGTCCTTGGAATCTAGATGTTGGTGAAATATGATTATGTACATTGTTTAGCAATCATGTATGATTATGTGGAATTGAATGACTAGGTTGTATGGCATGAACATGTGAATCTTGATTAATGGCATATGATGCATGTTTATGTGAAGAGTGATGAACTCTTGAAATGTATTCTTGTTGTGTTTTACATTTCCCATATTATGTTTATCTATAAGAAGTTGAATTCTCACCCTTCTGTTTGAATGTTATCCTTTGTTGGTAACGTGCAGGTTTCATGGATAGTGACGCTTCGAAGGAGGATTAGCGTCGAGATTTAGATCTCTAGTAGGGTGTCGTGACTAAGTAGTCACTTGTGCTCTGGTCATATGTAACACATGGGAGTTGGGTTTTATGTTTTTATGACTCGATGTTATGAGATATTTGTTTACTCATATTGTATTCGTATTTGAATATGTTATTTTGGTTAATGTGTGGCCTTGAGCCAAGATGTTGAAACATGGTGGATGATGTATGGGAATCATCCTATTTTACCATTTATTTAATGATATGATTATTCCGCTGTGGTTTGCACGTTGTTTTAAATTCCCGTGTTATTTGGAAATGACCATTGCATGTTTAAAGATAAAATGTTTGTTCTATTTTGAAATGTGTGTAACGCCCTTGTGAGATGCATGCTTTCTTTACTCTGATTTACGCAAATATATGCCTTATTTGTTTAGTATAGGATTGGGGGTGTTACAACGAGCGTGATAAACAGAGGCAGTGGCATTTTGGTTGTACGGTAATCGGTCATACTATTTGCCGTAACCAGTTACCACTACAACTGTCAAAGTTTAATTTGACACCAAATAAACATAATTCTCCAATGATTCACCTTAATTGATTTTGTATGTTCTAACATTTGACATCAAATGCCTTGGTTCTGATCCAATTCCGCTACAACAATGAGTATCGTTTCCAACAATCGAATTCCCACCAACCTATTGATTCTTGTTTCGAAGAATTATGAGAAGTGGTCCAAACAAATGAAAGTTTTGTTTGGGTATCAAGAAGTTATCGACATCGTCAACAATGGTGTTACACCACTTGGGGCTGATGTAACGCCCGAAAATATTATTATTTGCTTAATTTAGTCATTTATGACTTTTATTGAGATTTTCGCGTTTTGAAGTGATTTAGTCGGTATTAGTTCGGGATAGCGGGTCGATGTTTAATCAGAAATTTTAATATTTTTAGTATTAATAATATTGATGAGGTAATATGTAGCGTTTTGTGAATTTTTCGAGTAATTAAGATTAGACCGTAAATATGAGACACTGAGTATTCAGTCGGTATATTAAAATAATCATATTTTATTTTAATGGTATTTAAGTGGTAGTATTATTTTTTTTATTAAGAGTAGAATAAATTTTGGGTTTAATTAATGACATTTCTAAGTGTTAAGGGGTAGATTTTGTTAGGCCCATTAGGTGGTGGTGGTGGTCTCTTTTGCCATTTAAAAAAAAAACATAGTAGAAGCATAGATAGAAAATAGAACCGAGGAAGAGAGAAAAAAAAGAAGGAAGACAAGGGTTTGTGAAGAGGAGAAAGGGGACCCAAAAGTGTTGCTCTAAAGTGTATTTTTTTCTCAAAAATTCTATTGAAGCTTCTTAGAGCTGCACTAAATCCAAGGCAAGGGTGGGGTTCTCTTCCTATAATGAGGCTTATAAGCAATTGTATGTTAGAGATTGGAGATTTAGGTTTTTGCTTTGTTGTGTGGATTCTGTTCATAATTGTTGACTGAAATTGTTCTGTAAGATAGAAAATATAATACATGTCGTTGTTGTGGTTGTTGTTATGCTATAAAATATGGGTCTGTGTATTGTTTGATAACGGACGGCACTAGTAGACCGGCACCCATTCATTTTGTTTTGATACAGTTTCACATAAGCACTACTACATTATTTTCTTTTAATTAGTGGAATTTATACACGTGGTAGAAAATGTTAAATTGAACTATTATGTATTACAGTAGCGTAGCAGTGCATGATAAGAATGGATCCTTTGGTCAGTAACAGTAGCACTATAATAAAATGCAAAACAGTCTCGTTTGATCGAAATAGCCGAATTAAGCGGTATAATTAGTTGTCCGGAATTTGATGAAAATTTACGTGGTAGCTAACTTTAATTAGTACATTAACGTGATAGCGTTCTTTTGTCGAAATTGGGATATTAATCGGTCAATTAAATTAATAGTTGAATTAATTTTCAATAAGCCTATTTAATTAGAATAACTTAAACTTTGATTAACTATTCGGTTTATCGGTAAATTACGATATCTTGAGTATTTAACCGAATGAATTGGATAACCGGTAAAGAATATAATTGTACCCGAATTAACCGGTTTAAGTTATGTTTTAGGGACTTGGTAATATGACTCGAGGTTTGGTAAAGTTGTGAATATTAATGATTTAATCGAAGATTAGATAACCGGTAGTGACGCAGGATATATTCGATTAATTAGCGATTCTTAGTTGAATAATTTTGGTTAGTTGATGGTAGATTAGTGAGTTAAATAAATGACTAATTATAGAGAATTATGAGACTAATGTGAATTGACTTAATGTGTTATTTGTTGTGATATACCGAAATATGACGATGTTGTGATGACTTCGTTAATTCGTGTAACGGAATAATTGTGCCGATGTGTCGAAACATGACGATGTTTGTGATGAATTGTAATACGTGATCTTATATATATTTGTGATGATGATTTTGTGACTAAATGGAGGTGAAATATTATGGTGACGTGAATTAACTCGAATAAATGGTAATGTAATTGCGATATAGGCTTATGCCTCGTGACGATATGTGATTTTGATGAGTATGTTTTGTTGTCTTGTTTATCGAGTCACATTCCATATGCATACTATGTGACGGCCTGAAAACTATGGCAAACATGACGGCCTGAAAACTATGGCAAACATGACGGGCCGAATGGAAAGTGGTGATGGGGGCTGAAGCTCCGATTGGTACCACATGCATATACATGAGTCATGTCTCGTATATTTTTATGTGATTCGTAGCGTGACGTTTATGCTTACATTGTGATTGTATTTTTGTGAATTATTATGTGACGGAAGTATGTGAATTGTGAATAAATGACTTTGTGAATAATATGAGGATATCAATACTTGTGAATGCGATTAACCGAAGATGTCTAATTTGTGATATATAATTTATCATGCGCTCAATTATATGAATTGATATCTCACCCTTTCTTTGTTTCGCCGTTGCCTTTATATTGGTAACGTGAAGGTGATTCGCATTGAGAGGAGGTTAGCCGAGTTGGTCTTGAGTCGTTGTCGCTCTGATACGTAGCACTCGGGGGGGGGGGGGGGGGGGGGGGGGGCGAACGCGTTAATTTACTTGCTTTTGATCTATTATGTTTTAGCAAATACTTGATTTGTCTTTTGGAGATTGGCACTTTAATTGTGTTAACTATTGAATTATGATGCTACGAATCTTTGAACAAATTGTTGAGGTTGTGTTGCACTTCTATGGAAGTTGTTTTATGTTAAAGACTATTATTTGATGTTGTCGGTTCTTCCGTACTTTATGAAAGCTATGTATCCGCTTTATGCGACGAGGTGATTGTCTTTGTGAATGAATATATGATACCTCAATTGTCTCATTTGTGAATTTTTATACTCTGATTTCATTTAAATTCCGCGGGTAGAATTGGGGTGTTACAGCTGAGGCTACAACTGCACATCATGCTTCATTCAAGGAAGAGAAGAAGAAAGACTACAAAGCATTCTTCTTGATTCATTCTTGTGTTGATAGGGATAATTTCGAAAAGGCTGATGATTTCGAGTCGGCAAAGCAACCTTGGGTGATTTTGGGGAAAGATTAAGACGGGGCTGCTAAGACTAAGGTTGTGAGGTTACAAACTTAAAAAAGGCAATTCGAGTTAATAAAAATGGAAGAGAAGGAAACAATAAATAATTATGTGGCGCGTATTACGCATTTGTTAAATCACATTAAGGCGTGTGAGAAACCATTCTAGAGCAGAATGTTGTGTCAAAAATCTTATGTTCTTTAACGTTAAGATTCGACAATATTGTAGTTGCTATCGAAGGATCTTGCGAGTTTGAGCAAGGATGAGCTTTAAAGTTCACTAGAGGCTCAGGAACAAAGAATGGACGAGAGAGAAAATAATAAGGCAAAGGCGGAGATAGCTTTACAAGCTCGTTTCAATGACAAAAGTAAAGGATCAAAAGGAAAATGAGCTTTGAAAGGGACGCAAAATGTTCAGAATTTTGGTGGAGGTGATTCACAAAATTCGAAGGTTTCGATGGGGAAAAAGGGTGAGATCACCAACTTCAATAGATATAGTGATCTAGGCAACAGGAGAGGCGGAAAACGGAGGAATAAAAGTAAAGTACTGTGCTGAAAATGTAAAAAACTAAGACATTTTTCGAATGAATGTTGTGTAAAATAGAGGCATTCCCAAGGAGATGAAGCTAAGGTTGCTAGGAAAAAGGTAGATGATGAAGATACTCTCTTAGTGATTATTATCTAGGAGTTTTATGGCAGTTTAGAGGTGTTGGACAGTAGCTGTAAGTCTCGGGATAACAGCTGCAATAGTTCGGAAAACAGGGCAGATTTGCATTCAGAACAAAATGTAATGATCTCGGTGCGGGATGGAGTTCAAGGCAGTGATGAATGGTACTTAGATTACAGTTGTTCAACAAATATGACGAGGAGACAGGATTATTTTGTGCAAATCAATCAAGTCATAAAAAGTAGAGTTAAATTCACGGATGATTCTACTCTTGCGGCCGTAGGTGTCGGTGATTTCTTGATCGAGGAGAAGAATGGTGGACATTATATGATCAAGGACGTGTTGTATATTCTGGGTATTAAGTGTAATATTTTGAGTATTGGCCAATTGCTTGAGAAAGGCTACAAAATACGCTTGGAAGACAAGATCGTTGTGGATGCTAGTGGAGTGTTGATACTTAAGGCTCTCATGGCTTTCAATAGGACTTTTAAAGTGGAGTTGAAAGTATTGAAGCATAGGTGCTTAGCTACAGCTCGCGTCGAGAAGAGAGGCTATGGAACTAACGTCATTTGAAATTTCTTGATCTCAAGGAGTTGCAACAAAACGGTATGGTTACTGGGCTGCCACACATTAACATTTCAGCTAAGTTGTGTGAGGAATGTGTGAAGGGAAAGAGACATAAGAGGAGCTTTAGCAAGCATGTGGGTCATAGGACCAAAATTCACCTTAAGGTGGTGTATTTCAATGTTTGTGGGCCGCTACAAGTCGACACATATGGTGCAATAGATTTTTGTCACGTTTATCGATGATTATAGTAGAAAGCTATGGACTTACCTTATCAAGAGGAAGGATAAGGTGTTTGATGTGTTCAACAAGTTTAAGACCATGGTGGAGAGGCAATGCGGTCACAAATTGAAGTATTGTGAAGTATTGAGAGTATAATGCATGATATTGTGCCACCCTATACGCCACAAAAAAATGGTATTGCCGAGAGGAAAAATTGCTCGATTATGAACATGGTTCGAGGCATGTTGAGCGGTAAAAATTTATCGAATGAACTATGGGGAGAAGCAGTTTCTACAGCCACCTACTTATTGAATAGATGATCTACCAAGAACCTTGATAAGCTTACATTGGAAGAGGTATGATCCAGATTCAAACTCAATCTAAGTCATTTGAGAGTGTTTGATTCGGTAGCGTATCCACATGTGTCGGGTCAACTTAAAAAGAAGTTGGAAGACAAGGGACATGAGATTATTTTTGTTGCATATCATTCCATAGGTGGTTACAAGCTGTTTGATGCAAGAAATTGGAGGATTGTGATAAGCCAGGACGTTATTTTTGAAGAAACTAGTGATGTCAGTCCTAGTGTAACCGGTTACCATCAGACAGTGCAATCTGGTGTAACCGGTTACCAGTAGAACATAACTCCAACAACTTTGTTTTTTGATGATCTTGTCATTTCTAAAACTGTCATGCAACCCCGAATGAGGTTCGAAACGAGGAAAATCTTAGAAGATCAACAAGAATCTATTAAAAAGATTCCAAGATAACAAAGTCAAGAATGCGAGAGATTCCAAGATAACAAAGTCAAGAATGCGAGAGATTCTAGTGTAACCCCAAAGTGGATTTGTGCAATGAAAGAGGAGTTGGAATCTATTGAAAAGAATGAAGTTTGGGAGTTAGTAGATCTACCGCTTCGAAAGAATCCAATTGGTGTGGGTTGGGTATATAAAGTGAAGGAAAATTGCAAAGGCGAGATAATCATGTATAATGCTCGATTGGTAGCAAAGGGATTTTTGATAATCATGGATAATCATGTTGGTATTTCTAAAAGAACGATTGGGGGACTTATCAAACGAACGTCAAATCTACATTTTTGAACGGTCCGCTCAATGAAGAGGTTTATGTAGAGCATCCCCCCGGATTTATAGTGAAGAATTAAGAGATGAGGTACTACAAATTGCATACATCATTGTATGGTTTGAAACAAGCTCCAAGAGCTTGGAACAAACGCATTAATATATTTCTTATTAATATTGGTTTCAGGCGGTGTGTGTCTGAACATGGTGTTTATGCGAGATCGGATACAAATGATGGTGTGATCATTCTTTGCTTCTATGTAGATGGTCTTTTTATTATCGGTAGCTGTGAGAAGAGTATCTCAAGGTTCAAGAGTGAACTTATGAATGAGTTCGAGATGACGGACCTTGGGATCATGACATATTTCCTTGGCATAGAGTTCCAAAAGTCAGAAACAGTACTGCTCATGCACCAAAGGATATATGCTTTTGAAATCTTGAAGAGGTATGAAATGGAGCATTGCAATGCAGCCATTATACCATGTGAGGCAAGGTTGCAGCTCTGCAACAGTGATGATGAACCAGATGTTGATCAAACTCGATATAGGAGATTGATTGGATCATTGCGGTATTTGTGCAATACGCGACTAGACTTTGCATTTAGTGTTGGTATTTCTAGTAGGTTCATGGAAAGATCGAATGTGTCTCACTTGGCGGCGGTCAAGAGGATTCTTAGATATGTCAAAGGAACTCTTGATTTTGGAATTCTTTTTTCGGCAACAGATACGGGCCAAAATGTGATTTACTTGGTTTCATCGACTCCAATTGGTGTGGTGATATGGATGACAAAAACTCAACGAACAGATACATCTTTATGTTTGGTAGGACACTAATCTCTTGGTGTTTAAGCAAAGAACGGTGGTAACACTCTCATCTTGTGAAGCCGAGTACATTGTGGTGTCGTTGTATGCATGCCAAGTCATGTGGCTCATGAATATATTGAAGGATTTGGGTAGCAATGAGGGTGAGGCTACTACACTTCTTGTTGATAATGTTTCTGCAATCAACTTTGCGAAGAATCCGATTGCATACGGAAGGAGCAAGCACATAGAGATGCAGTTTCATTATTTAAGAGAGCTAGTGAGTGGAGGAAAGTTAGATTGGGGTATTATCGAAGTAAGGACCAAATGGCAAATTTATTGACCAAGGGGGTAACAAATAAGGTGTTCAAGAGGTTGAAGAAAAGCTTGAGCATGCTGGACTTGGACCAACTGAAATGAGGTGGTGTGTTAAAAAAACATTTTTTTCTGCATTTCAATTGGTGTAAACGGTTACAGGGTATTGTGTAACCGGTTACGAGCCCGATAAATAGAGGCAGTGGCGTTTTGGTTACGTTGTAACCAGTTATGCTATTTGCCGTAAACGGTTATCACTGCAACTGTCAGTTTTTCTGTTTATGTTTTAAGTATTTTTAGTTCCCCAATCATTTTGTAACTTGTTGTATATAAAGGGTTCATTTCTCTCTATTGTTATTAATGCCAATTTTAATGATCACCCCCCCTCTCTCTCTCTCTCAAATTCTCTAAACTTCATCTTCTCCAAATAAACATAATTCTCTATTGATTCACCTAATTAATTGATTGATTATATGTTCTAACAAGAACAACCATTCATATTCGAGATATACAGAACATATAATAAAATACGTTTGAAAGAAAGGGAAGCATAATATATTAGTATAATATATTAGAAGAACAAATATCGTTACAAAAGAAACTTATTTATAAAACATTGTAATAACAAGTCTTCCAACACTTAGTTCTGCATGAAAATTAAATTCCACAGTAATTAATTTAGATCAGAGAAAAATCCACCATCATTTTCACCGCCTATATTTATTCTGCCGCTCGAAAGTCCATCACCAATAATATTAATGACTTTTTGATTTATATCAATATCGTCACATGGCCAACTATCAGTAGCATTATCATCTCCATTTAGTCCATTGATTATTCCACCACCTGTAGGATTACTGTCTTCTCCGGCTTGCATAACTCTTGCACATGTAGCAACCACAACATGAGCCAAAACCAACAAAATAAACCACTTACCCATTACTCTATTTTAATATATATCAAAATAATCAAGAAAGGCTTCTGCTTTTATAAGTTTGAAAATACAATTTGTATTACCAATCGTTAGTTGGTTCAGTGGTAATTGGCGCTGAATTTGGTAGGGAGGACCATAGTTCGATTTGATGCTAGAACTGACCCTCGAACTGGGGTCAAGTTACTGTGCATAGAGAATAATCTATGCACCATGCATAGAATAATCTCTGCCCTTGGATCAACATTTTAATCTAACGGTGAATATTACTCAAATATAAGACATTTGCTAAAGAGTAAACCTAATCTCATTCTCTCGCTCTCTCACGATTTTGGGGCTTTGGAATACCACCACCGCACTCTCTCTCGCCGCCACCACCATCGCACTCTCTCTCTCTCTCTCTCTCTCTCTCTCTCTCTCTCTCTCTCTCTCTCTCTCTCTCTCTCTCTCTCTCTCTCTCTCTCTCTCTCTCTCTCTCTCTCTCTCTCTCTCTCTCTCTCTCTCTCGCCGCCACCACCATCGCACTGTCTCTCTCGCCGCCATCACCATCGCAGAACCTTCACCATCGCCATTGCAAGACCTTCACCACTTCAAAAGTAGGTCAGATTAGGTCAGATTAGGTCACGATTTTGTTTCAATTGTTGAAATTATAAATCTCTGAATGTTTATTCCAAATCAATTATTTGAGTAATATTGAGTAATCTGATTGATTAACTTGTTTAGGTAATGCATGTTGATATGTAACTTGTTGAGTTATTAATAGACTGATTTGAGTAATATGTATGAAATAGAGTAATATGTACTGAGTAATGAGTGGTCTATTATGAGCACTATTTGTAGCAGGAAAGATTGAGTAATATACATGGTTGAGTAAAGAATGTTATGTTTTGATTAATATGTGGTTTGTATTGAATCATAACATTGAGTACTGTGAAATATAAATTGAGTAATCTGCAGTAGGTCATAAGTAATGTATGATAGATTAGAGTAATTTATGATAGCTTATGTGTCATAAAATTGAGTAATGTGACAAAAATTGAATAATCTGTAGTAGGTCTTGAGTAATGCATGATATCTTAGTGTAATTTATAATGACTTAGAGTAGTATGTGTTGGATTTCAGTAATATGTTTATAGATTTGAGTAATATGTTTGAGTAATATGCATGATATCTTAGTGTAATTTATAGATTTGAGTAATATGTTTCTGTGTATGTTTCTGAGTAATATGTGTTGACTTAGTGTTGGATTTCAGATTTGAGTACTGAGTGGTGTTGAAATAATTGTTTGATCTGCACTCTTTATGCAATATATATTTCATATTTCAGATATTAATGCATATTGGTTGATTGACATGTTGTTAGCCTTTTAATTTCTTGATTGAGAAATTATAAACTCAAATTTGCACTTCAGTTGATGTTTGGTGTTGGATACTAAGGTTAAAATCTTAAGGCCAAACAAATAGTTTTAAATATCTAGCGTTTAAGTTCCTAGAAGTAAGGATTTGAATAATCTGTATTAGGATTTGAGTAATATGTTGTTAATATTGAGTATGTTCTGTTCCTTACTTTCTGTCCTTGTTATTGAGTAATATGTTGTATGGACAGATATGAAAACAAGATCTGCAGCAAGAATTGACAACAATGACCATTCAGAAGATTTAGAGACAACAGAAGAGGGAGACTTAAATGATCGTACTGGTGCAGCAGTTAGCATAGAAGAGGAAGAGGATGAAGTTCCTGATATGAGAAATAAGAAAAGCAAAAACACTTCATCAAGGATATTGCATAGAAGTAAGGATTTGAATAATCTGTTTTTGGATTTGAGTAATATGTAATTAATATTGAGTATGTTATGTTCCTTACTTTCTGTTCTTGTTATTGAGTAATATGTTGTATGGACAGATATGAAAACAAGATATGCGACAAGAATTGACAACAATGACCATTCAGAAGATTTAGAGACAACAGAAGAGGAAGACTTAAATGATCGTATTGGTGAAGCAGTTAGCATAGAAGAGAAAGAGGATGAAAATGCTGATATGAGAAATAAGAAAAACAAAAAAAACTTCATCAAGGATATTGCATAGGTGTTTTCCTAAGAAGCTGACAGAATTAGTTTTGTTGTTGAACGAGGGAAAGAAAGATCCTAGTAAGAAAGAAGACTGTATTATGAAAGAGAAGTATATTAAGGAATGTGGATTTGGCGGATTGTTGAAACTGAACATCACCATTATCCCGGGGGTATTTGTAAGCTGGATTTTAAATAACTTTGACAAACATAGGGGAATGATTGTCAATGAAAATGCAAGAATTACTGTTGGAGAAGAAGATGTGAAGAGGGTATATGATTTGCCAAGGGGTAAGAAGATAATTGATTTGGAAAAGGTTGACAAATCAAATAAAGAAAAGTTGAAGAAATTTAAGGAGCAGCTCGGGTACATAGGGGAGACTTATGATAGTATGATCAACATACATACCAATGTTTTGTATGAAAAATTGATGAAGTTTGAAATCACAAAGAACAAAGCTTGGGCAAAAGGTTTTATATTATTGGCTATCGGAACCATTCTTTGCCCTACTACTTCATATTTGGTTAGTTTGAACTATGCTAAAGTGTTGAGCGAAGTAAAGAAAGTTAGTAACTACAACTGGTGTCAACACTTAATTCAACATGCTAACGGAGGGATTAAGAAAGATGCATGTTCTGGGAAAGCAGACTTCCACTTTCTTCTAGTATGTAATCTATTAAAATATTGTTTTCATTGAATGTATCCTCTTTAAATTTTATTTAATAATCAAATTTAATATCTTCATTGTAGGTACATTTTTTAGATATGGTGCAAACAACCAAAAAGAACAAAATAGTTGAAAAACCACCAAGTTGTGGAAATTGGGAGGATGACATTGTGAGCTTGGAGTTGAAGAAAATAAAGGAGAAGGGAGGTTTCAACAAGGTGATCGTTCTTGATAAACAAGATTGTGATATTCCAGAAAGTAGTATGGCAGCAAAAGACATGGATGATGAAGTGATGCATGACAAAATTGCTGAGACTGCAAAACGTAGTAGAGAGAAAGTGATCCAAAGAAAAGGGAAAAAGCGAAAGACACAAAATGTGGATGATGAAATGATGGAGGCTCATTTGGCTCCACAAGACTACGCATTAGAAGAGGTATATCTGAACGAAATACTCTATTCAAATTTAGTAGTGTAATATATTAGCAGTATTGAGTATTGAGTAATGCTTAATATATGGTCATTCATTGTTATTTGAGTATCGAGTATTGTGTAATATATGACCATTCATTGTTATTTTAATATTCAGTATTGAGTGCTATAGTTTGAGTATTGAGTATTGCATAATATATGGCTATTCATTGTTAGAGTAGTATTCAGTATTACAGTTTGAGAGTACATGTTTAATATGTGGCTATACATGCTTAGTTTGAGTAATATGTGGCTATTCATTTGAGTGGTTTTATGTACATTGCAGGCTAAAAAACAAATAAAAATTTGTGATGAAAAGCTGAAGTTTTGGGCAGATTGGAAGACTTATGGGGTCAAACAGGCAGAGGAAGCTGTGTCTTCAATGAGAAAAGGAAAAGAAGTTGGAGACAAGGAGCATCGTTCTAATACGGGAAAAGAAGTTGGAGATAAAGAGGATGATGCACATGAGCCTAGAAATGCAAGTCCTGAATTGGTTGAGAGTGAAGACAAGGATGATGATTCGGATCATGGGCTTGAAGAACAAGCTGCAAATTTAGTTGATAAAGAGGATGATGCAGAACAGCCCGGAAAAGAAGATGATGCAAATCAGCCTGAAAAAGAAAGTCAAGAGAAGCATGGTGATACAGCTGAGATGAATGATTCTGATTGGGGTCAGCCTTCTTTTAGTCTAGGATTCAGTACTCCTATATCATTGGAAGTAGTAATACCAATGGAAGAAAGTAGAAAGTCACCATCTGATGTGGCAACATACACACTTATGGAGAACATACCACAAAATGAACAGTTTCCGCTTCCAAAAAAGATCTCAGCATTGTCACAATACTTTAGATCCCCATATGTAATGCAAATGAAGAAGGCAAAATTGAGTGAGGAAGACACACAATTGGTCAACTATGCCTGGACATTGGCAGAAGCAAATGGAGGAGCTATGTACGTTGATTTTTTAATTCCAGCCATTTAATATTTTTTTAACTTCAATTTTTAAATGAGATTCATTATATTTCATCTCTAATTGATAATGATTTTAACATGAAGGGAGGTATTGTTCCAAGACAAATGCAAGATGTTAGAAAACCTTAACAGGGGATCCTTATTTTGTCTCAAGAAGGATTGTAAGTTAGAGGGGGATGTCATTGGAAACTATTTTAGTTTCTTGAATAAAAAAGAGAGGATGAAAGGAAAGATGAAAAGGTTCATATTCCCGGTTACATATGAAGTAAGTATCACATATTGATTAGTTTTAATTAACTAAAATTTACAATATCTTCATTGTTTAAATTCCCATATTAAATGTATTTTGTTATAATTATTTGCACATAGTTTGAGCATGGCGTCAAGATCACTAGACGCAAAAAGGATCATAGAGAAGCCCATGTAGTGGCTGAGTATGCAGAAGATTTAATAAGACAACTCAAATACATGGATTTTAATGATATAGACATCGAAAATCCTGAATATGTAAGTACATTTTTGCTTAATATTGTGCTAGTATTGAACATGTTGTAAATATATTGTTGCGGCGTTACATCTACATAATAGTATACATAGTTTAAATAGGGCCAAGTTACTGTGCATAGAAAATATGTAGGATAATATTCAATAATGTTTAAGTAATATGTTGATAGTATTGAGTAATCTGTTTTGATTAATTACAAGGTTAGCTATAGCAATCTGTTTTGATTAATATGTTGATAGTATTGAGTAATCTGTACTGAGTAATCTGTACTGAGTAATCTGTATTGAGTAATCTGTTTTGATAGTATTAAGTTCCATGTTGATTATTGTACTCATGATTTCTTTTCATCATTACAGTGGTTTTTCCTAGTTTATTTGAAGAGTCACTATGCTGCATATGTGATTGATTTCAAAGAACAGAGGTTCGGATTTCTAAATAGTTGTGAAAGGTTCACATTTCGAAAAGAAGATGAATGGGACAACTGGGGGAAGTGGAAAGTGAGATATGGGATGGAGTTGATAAATGCTAAGAGAAATGAACCTATAGACTTTAGTGAATGGAGTTGGGAGGATGTGAAATTGCCTTTACAACATGATAGGAAATCATGCGGGCTATTTGTTCTGACATATATTGAGAAATGGGATAGCAAGCAAACTGCAATTTGGGATTTTTTTTTTAAGCATTGGGATATGATGACAAATGAAGAGCAAGATGATTTCATGGAGATTCAAAGAGTAAAAGTGCTGCTAGACATCTTGAAGCGTGAGGACAATGAGCTGCTTCAAAACTTGACAAAGTTAGCTCTGACCTTGGCAGAAGAAGAGGCTGCATGTGCTATGGCGGATGACTTGGAGAAAGAAGCAGAGAAGAACAAAAAAAAGGTGAAGACAAAGAAGTCAGCCCCTAACTTGCATGAAGAAGAGGAAGAATGTTCTATGGCACAAGTCCTTGAGAAAGAAGCTGAAGAGGTCATAGACAAGAACGAGAAAGAAGCCGGGAAGAAGACAAAAAAACATAGGACAAAAAGGAAAAAAACTCTATATTGAATTGTGTAGTAATAATGTTGGTGTTTAGTGAAATATAATTTTGATGTTTAGTAACTATATTGATTAGTATTAACTGTATGTTGATAGCACAATATTGATTAATGTGGCTGGTTAGTTTGACTTATACTTTCAAGTATTTAAGTAATGACATTGCCTATTTTAGTAATCTTATTGCAATATTGAGTAGAGTTTCAAGTATTGAGTATTGATAGTGAGTATTGAGTATTGAGTGTTGAGTGTTGAGTGTTGAGTAATACATGCTTAGTATTGATTGATATGTTGCTATACATGCTTTGTTTCAGCAATTATGTTTTACACAGGTGCATGTAATTTAACTAAGAGAAACTATCAAAGATGGATGCATAATAAAGCATAGTTTTATTGTGTTAAATAAGTTCTTTGAGCTCAATTCATTTTATTACTATTGTGTTAAATATATTCTTTGAGCTCAATTCATTGTATTACTCTACTTCAAAATCAAGATAATTCCATGAACCATATTAATAAAAAATCAAGACAATTACTATATCAAAGGTTCCCAGGTGAACTAAGAGTCAACACAAGACTATCTTACTCATTTTAAAAGTGGTCATTGCGTATTATTTCATCTATATTTGTGTTAAATCGAATTAATAGAATAAAAGAAAATATGTTGCTGATATACTATTACTAATATGGTGTAAAATAAAAGATCTTTGTTATTCTTACGTCAAATTAAACACGAAATACTCTGTACCCAAGATGTTAGAAGGGTGTTTTAAGATCCCAGGTCAACTAAAGTATTGCTGAAAGACTAGGAATTCCATTATAAAATTCAACTTAAAAGGATGGTAGGAAGAATATATGATTAATAAAAAAGCATAGTTGTTGAACTTAAAAGGATGTATAAGTTCCAAAATAGTACAATACACAGTAGGTAGGTAGGGACCAAATCACATAATTTATATATATATATATATATATATATATATATATATATATCAAATTCAACTTCTAAGTTCATAAACCAACTTTAAGTTCTAAAGCCTAGTTAATCACACAACTAGTCTCATTATTCACAACCAATGATATCATTTGGATGACATCCAGAAGAGCAAACAAAACCTAACATGTCACAGGTGGTTTTATAATGTAAAGCAAAATACTCCCTTTATGTAACAAGGTAAATTAGACAAATAACAAAAATATTCAAGAGACGCAACGAGAGTACTACTATGAGTTGTTCTGGAGCAAACAATGTGAGTATGATCTAGTATTTTGTGCAATACAGTCTCACATTTTTCAGGAGAATAACACAGGGCTGGTTTAGTTGTTTTATGCTAACATTGAATCTTGAAAGATCCTTACATTGAATCTTGAAACAATTAAATTGTAGACTGAAATATAAAATTCTGCTTACAGTATGATGAAAATTTCAAATAGTAGACTGAAATGTAATTGTCTAAAATAATGGGAAGAATTTAATGAAAATCAATCAACATTGTTGATTGTTAAAGCTAATTTTGCAGCATCTTCTTCTTTCTTTTGTTTCTTCCGCTGTGCGATGAATCTTTGTCTCTCCCTAGCTAACTCATAATCACTTTTGAGCCGTTTCTTAGCCTTGATTGGATTGGGTCTCTTTTTGAACTCTTTTCCACTAGAATCAACTACAAGAGGTTCAGCAACACTAGTATCTTTGCAAGATGCAGACCTGGAAGATGAAGGTTGACCGGAAACACCTTTAGCAACAATCAACTCTTCCGCTTGCTTCCCACATTCAATTGCAGCATTAAGAAAAAATTGGCACGCATCAGGGTCCATGCAAACACGGGTTATAATCTGAAGCATAACACCAGAAGCTTGTTGATATCTTTGTGCAAAAGTAGTATCTTAAATACCTCCAATACTGATGGGTTTTAAAGCATCAAGGGATGGACGAATTCCTTTAGTCCAATGCTTCAATATGTATTGGTCAGGTATGGACTTCAAGGACTGGTATTGGACAGAACTCCCTAAGAAGTCTAATATCTTGAAAACATGGCGACATAAGAATCCCCGGTTCTCGAACATACGACATGTACAAGTAAAAATCTTGTTCCCAATATCTACAGTAGCAACCCTCTCATCAAGTCGCAAAGGATCTTGATCATTAGGAAGAAGGTTTTCTGGAACTTCTTCGACCGACATATAAACATTCGCAGCGGCATCATTATCAAAATCCATCTCATCGACATCACGAACAAGTTGAATTGTGAACACTTTGAAAACTCTATTAGAAATTGAACTTCTTGATGTGTCCTCCTCATAATAATATTTGAAAGAAAGATCATATTGCTTGTGAATGAATGCAAACGATGCTGGAGTATACTTGGCGACAACAGACCTCATGAGTTGGCTGTTGGGATAATTGTTTCTTGGCCTAGTATTGGCAGCCTTGAAATCACAATCAGCATGATTATCTCGCATTTTCTCAACCATAACATTGAAATGGATAAAGAATTGCACAAGTGAGTGGTCTGGCTGAAGAAAGTGGCGAAGAAAGGCATTGAACGACTCGCTTAACTGTGTGGTCTTCAAACCGGCAGTGAAGTGTGATTTCACCCAAGCAGAAGACCATTGAGTACGATTATGATGAATCTGGACAAGCCAAGTAAATTCAGAAGTGGCTTTACCACCAAAACAATTTTGAAGCATCTTATTCCAATTGAAGTCAAACTCTGCCTCATCATCAACATTCGAAACCAAGTGATGTAGTTCGTCAAGAAATGCACCATTGCAACGAGAGCCTAAGTTGGACTTTGCATTCTCCCCCATGTGCCAAGAACACAACCCATGGAAGACATCGGGAAAGATGTTTGGAACTGACTTCATCAAAGCAGAAGCTTGGTCTGTAAAAATTGCACTTCAGGAAAGTGGTAAACAACCAATCAAAACTTGCTGAAGTCTCATCGTAGAGCAGGGCACAACCAAATAATACACTCTTACGGTGGTTGACAAATCCAAGGAACGGAGATGGTATGTATGACAAAAACATATAACAAAAAAGTTAAAACAATTGATGTTATCAATATAAAAGCAGTGTCATACCTAAAACAAAGGATGTTATCAATATATCTTTATACTAATATATAATGATGTAATAATAAATATGGTAGAGAGAATATATCAATGCACTGATAATTACAAAATAAAATGGAACCTTGATATAATAGTAGTGAAATGAATAGAACACATACCTAATGGGCGATACTCCGTATTTGTTCGATAAGTTGTGTCGAAACTGATGAGATCACCAAATAATTCATAGTCTTGCTGCATGATTGCATCTGACCAGAAAATACTAGCTATGTTCTCTTCAGAATCTACTTGGATATCATAATAAAATGATGGGTTCCTCAAAGCTTCGTTTCTAAGATATTCTTGGATAATAGTTGCATCACCAATGACCATTTCCTTTTGTCGAACAGTGGTGAGAAAGTTCTTTAAATCTTGGAAGCAATACCCAAGGTTCTTTGAACCACCAGGTATTTGACGCATAACTTGAAAGGAGGATCTTACAGACATGCCTGATTTTGAATTTACTATAGCAAGTTGTTTTTTAGGCTCACTAATCTCTCGAGCCGATCTCAAGTAATGCGAATGCTCGGGTTTATGGAGAGGGTGGTTATGAGTAACATTCCATTTGTATATGTGATAACCTTTAACATTGGAATCATACTTCAACGAAATACTAGCTGGGCAACCAATCCTTTCCTTGGGAAGTTCTTTCTCTTTGTGATATTCAATGAGAACAGGAGTATCCGAGTTTGTCTTGTTCTTAGGATCCGCCCGACTTCCGTGCTTGAAACCATGCTTGTTACAAACATAACGGATATATTGAACAATGTCCGTTTTTTTGTTACGAGAATCAAAGAAGGAGTGCAAATTTCTTCTCACGCTAAATCCCTTTTCATGAGCGTATTTAGCATAGAAATCCTTGATTGATGAAAGGTCGTGGAAGACAAAATGTTGCCACGATTCTTTATTTTCATCGGAGATTGAACCAACATCTTGAGTGACATTTGTGGAAGACGAAATCTCATCCATTAGCAACACAACCTACAAAATACAAATTACCACTTTAATAATAGGAAAGATAGATATGCATATTCAATATTATACAGTCAAGGTTATTCTATCAAAATATATTGCACATTACTCATGGAATCCTAACATTACTCAACCATATTACACATTACTCGATGAATTCTCGCATTAGGTAATCACATATTGCAAGAAAGAAATCAGAAATTGAAGTGGGAATTCTAAAATTCAATTTAATATTATACAGTAGGCAAGGTTATTCTATCAAAATATATTGCACATTACTCATGGAAGTATGCAAGGTTATTCTATCAAAATATACATTACTCATGAAATCGTAACACTACTCAACCATAGTACACACATTACTCAATGAATTCTTGAATTAGGTTTAACAATCAGTTCTATAGAAATTCAGAAATTGAAGTGTGAATCATCTAAAATTCAATTTAACAAGTGTAAAATCCAATACCTATGATTTTGTGGATGAAAGTGAGCTGTGAGGAATCACCGGAATGAGTTATTGATGGCGGCGAAGAAAGGTGACGGTGATGAGGTGTTGGGAAGGAAGCATGGCAACAGTGGTGATGTGTTGGGAAGGAAGGATGAAGACGGTGGTGATCGGCGGAGATTGGCGGTGGCGACGGTGGTGAGTTGAGAAGAAAAAGATGTCGAGTCGTTGAATTGAGAAGGAAAAAAATCAGCAAAACGTTTTTTTTTTTCTGTTTTTAGTAAATATATATATATATATATATATATATATATATATATATATATATATATATATATATATATATATATATATATATATATATATATATATGGTGATTTCTAGCCATTAGATGGAAATATTGATCCAAGGGCTTAGGTTAACTTATGCACCATGCATAAGTAAATGTTTATGCGTATTAGCGGCTGCCCTCGAACTGAACTAAATCGATGGTGATAAACCAAAAAAAATACAGTTTGTATTTGATTTAAAAGGAAATCAACTTCTAATATTATTGTTACTAATGTACCGTGTAGGAAAGGTTAAATGGTTTTAATTTATTTTAAATTAAAACGTTGATTTTATGTGTCTTAGATTCTGCATGGTCCTTAAAACATTTATTAAATATTTTACTTTCAATATTAAAGTTATTATTCTTTGTTAAAATATTATTATTAATTAAAGAAATCTTATTAATTGAATTTATTAGAATGAGCTTTCATAGATAACAATTACTTTTTACTAGTTTGTTGAGATCGTAAAATAAATTGGTTTTAATTAATGTCTTAAATAAAAAACCTAATTTTATTTGTTTGCTAATTAATTTAGTATATTATTTGTTTTAAAAAAATCAATTTTTCTTTTGTAAATATTTTTTCTTTCGTACTTCATTCTTTCCTTAATATTTTAGAATGATTGATATATTTTTTAGGTTTTTGAAAAACTGATTTTTAGCTGTAGTGAAATCAATAAAGGGGAAGAGAGTTGCACTTTTGATCCATACACTACTACGAAAAACACATTTTACAAATGTTAATCAAAGGATATCATTACAAGTTGATCAACTGTTGCAAGGTAGGGTGTACTTATAAGTATGTTATTTTCCACCACGGAGGTGTGATTGTTTGATAAACTAGTTAGCGCGGTATCTATCATAACGATTATAGTAAACAAATGTTATGCAATATATAATTGGCGCACTACCTATCATAACGGTTAATGTAAATAACCTTAGTGAAATACTTTATTTTTCTTAATTTAATTTTATTTTTTAATATATTACAAACCTGTATTTTTTGTATTTGTATTTTATGGATATATTACAAACCTAAATATTTTTTACGTAAGTAAAAAATATTATTTACAAATATATATATATATATATATATATATATATATATATATATATATATATATATATATATATATATATATATATAT
This sequence comes from Vicia villosa, assembly GCF_029867415.1. Taxonomy (NCBI): domain Eukaryota; kingdom Viridiplantae; phylum Streptophyta; class Magnoliopsida; order Fabales; family Fabaceae; genus Vicia; species Vicia villosa. The sequence continues at coordinate 114,767,899 of NC_081180.1, forward strand.
ATATATATATGTATACACACACCATTGTCATATATTACAAACATCCAATTAAACCATTAGTATATGCTCACAAACTGTTTGCAGCGGATGCGTAGTTGTGCGCACGATGGAAGGATCGACGAAGATGTTTCACCTTCCGATCCGAGTTCCTCTACTTTTCCATTTTTGTTTCATATTTTAGATCTAGCCTTGTTTGCTTTGGTTTTGTTTATTGTTTTTGAGTGAACAGGTTTAGGTGGTGAATAAGGTGTCAAATTGTTTGTTTATGGTTGGGTAATTGTTTAGTATGATACTGGTTGATGTTACAAGTTGTCTTTTGTTAGTGAAATGATGTAGTGGACTTGTTGTTTATGTAATGATTTAGGTGAATGGTGTGAGTTTGAAAATGGTTGTTTGAGAATTTTATGATAGAGGTGAAATTGGTGTAGGTTTATTAGAAGTGATGAAGATTAAAGTGTTATGGTTTTCAGAAGGTGGTGAGAAAAGGTTTAAAGGTTTATGGTTAGAAGTTTACAGGTTGTGATTATGTTAGGATATGGTTGTATGATTGAAGAAGAATATGTGATGTAGGTTTTATGGAGAGTTTAGGGTTAATGGTGTTTTGGTTGATGTTGGTTTTCTGCTGCATTGCATAAGTACGGGTGCGTACCAAGTACCCGATACGGGTACTGATACGGAGTATGACATTTTTAGAAAAATTAAAGTACAGGTACGTTAGTATAATTTTTTAAAAAGAATTATATTATCTATAACAATTTATAAAGGCAAAACATAATTTTGGTGTAGCCTATTTTTCTTCCAATTATACCTTTTCAGTTTTTCTAAACTTCAACTTCTCTTTAACAATTGTTATATGATAGTTTTTATTTCTTTTTCATTTTATTTTTTTATTTTATAAATAATTAAATAAAAAAATCAACACATGAAAAATACTGTTTAAATTTTTATCCGCTTGCACACCGAAGAAAGCGAATAGACGGGCACGTGAGTGCCCGTTACGCTAGTGTAAATAACTACAAAACATTAAAATTAAAAAACTATTTGCTTAAAAAAGTTAATATCTGCGCAACAACGTAAATAAATCATACTTAAAAAGTATCAATAAATCATGAAATCATGATTGAGTATTAATATTTTCCTCTCCAATATTATTAAACATAGCAGTTTATAGCTCTGGTTCATCGAAAGAAAGACTAATAACTTCAATAGTATCAGCTCCATCAAATAGATTTCATTCATCTTTGAGAGAAGCAGATTTGTATGAACAAAAACTAAATCCTCAACACTCTTGAGTGAATAAATTCATATATGCTCCAATTTCTTTCAGTAGAAGATGAAAAACTTGGATGTGAAAGAAGTTTTAAAGCAATTACACCAAAAACAGTTTTTAATAGCGCTTTTTTGAGTATTTAATAGCGCTTTTAAGCGCTATTAAAGCCGCCGCTATTATAGATAAGCACCCTATGATAGCGTTTAAAAGTGCTATTAATAGTGGATGCTTTAATAACGCTTCTTATAAAAGCGCTATCATAACTCAATTCAAGCCACATCATATACCATATCTATAATAGCACTTTTCAAAAAGGCGCTATTAAAAGTCTATTTAAAAACAATATATATATGATGAGAAACCCAAATAAAATGCAGTGATGAGACCTAAGGTACTTGTTCAAGTTGCTTCAACCCATGCATGCCATATATAAAAAGAATGCTATTAAGTTATAGTAGCAACACACATCAAATAAGCAAAATAAATTTCATATAAGCCACGTGAATAAATATAGTGTGAAAGTAAATATAATACAGAACCAATGGAAAGTAACTGTCACTAATTTGCAGCATCACATAAAAAACTTAAATTATTTTTATATGGGGAAACGTTTTACATTTATATCTCCAAAGATAGTTTTTAAATAAGATAGAACACTTTAAATTATCTAGAGAATCATTACTAATATGAACTCTCACACAAGCCATTATCATAATAATATGTTGGTTGGCATTAAAATCACTATGGTTGCTGACATTTAAAACTATTATCTTCACAACAAGAATCAATTTTCACTAACAGAATTACTAATACGAAACTAATAAGTGACCTCCAACAGTATTGGGATAAGGATTACTCTAATCTCAAAATTCTACACCGACGCTACATCATGTTAGCATATGATAATGGTTGCCTGCAATGACTTAAAACTCATCCATGACTCATTTCTTCACAATCTTCCATCCCCTATCGGCTAACTCAGCCAAAACAAAGACTCAAAATGCATCCTTGAAGTGGAATGAAAATTGGTTACAGAAGAGAATATACCTTAAATACCCACTTCAACCTGCATATACACAGATGATAAGAAAACATGTTAAAATTCAATATATACTTCAAGAACATATTTCACAAATTAGGATAGTTCCTTACACATCATTTGATTAAGCATCAATAACACTGAACTAGCAATCAGTAGCAATATTAATAATTAACTGAATTATATCTAACGTCAAGCTATAGGAAAAGACACATCTAACACAATAAAAAACACAATGACAAACAACATACTTTTCAACACATGCTAAAGCTTACTTTCATTTGCTTCTGTAGGCTTTTCTTGATCATTTAAAAGAGAAACCTTCTCTAGTTCAGATGCAGGATTTTCTTTTTCATATTCATTTTCATGAGTTTCTTCTCTTTCATCTTGCTTCAAAACTGTAACATAAACTGAGATTAAGCTAACAGAGTTAAGTTCTGCTTCTATCCTCTGTCAAACAATAATTCAAATACAATTTAAAATAATAATAATAATAATAATAATAATAATAATAATAATAATAATAATTCAGATGCAATAAAAATTAATTCAAATTAATATACATACTTCACTGATTTCAATATAATTCAAAGGGAAAAATAAACAAATTTTGAAAAGGTTTAAAAGAAGTCTACAAACATCTGATGAAAATTACTGAGGAAAACTCAAGAACCACGAGACAGTATCAAAAGATTGAAGCCAAAAAGAAAAGTTGGACAACTCACCCAAAAGAGATTGAAGATAGACCAACAAAGAATGGACACAACCGGCAGAGATTGACAACAAAAAGGAACAGATATTTGGAGTCAATTAGTGGAAATATATCAATGGCATTTAGGCTTTCACTTTGGCTTCAATCATGGGTCAATTGACTAGCTCCATACTTATATTGTCACACTAATATTTGGTTTTAACTTCTAACACTTAGATTGTAAATGGGCACTGTTAGCTTCCTTATCATTAACTAGTTTGAGAATCTAAGTACTTATATTGAAACAAAACGTAGATTCACTATTAAAATAAAATGTTTTATAGATGATTATACAAATTGTAAGAATAATTTTATCTCATAAATATATGCTATCAATTACATCAAAATGATTAAACTCAAAACATCATTAGTTCACATGCATCATTTAAAAGGAAGAGGAACACGCATTTGTTGACAAAAATTATAACTTACATTTGTTTAGAGGCTGTGATGCACCATGTTTTCTATAATCTTTATTTTCTACTTGGTTTCTTCACAGACAGATGAAACCTCCTTCTCCTCGCACATGTTCAAAGAAAGATATGAAACAAAACCATCAACAAACCAAAACAAAGTGTAATAAGTATAGAGAGAATAAGAATGTTAAATAACTCTAAATACTGAACCTTAACACTTTCAATATTAAGAAATTAACCTCAAACCGAAGTAGCTCAAAGAGGTAGAGGCAAATCTTGCATGAGGATTTGTGACAGGGTTTCATTGACAGATAGATGTTAGCGAGTGATATGGCATGTCATACAAAACTCAACCAAAGTGCAAACCCTTGAAGGATAATTGTTACGGAGCACACGACAACAAGACGAAGTACGAAGGATAAGAATGAGACCGAAACGAACAAATTCGTGTCAAGATTTCTGGAAACAAATCAATCGATTTTTTAGTTCAATCAATTTTCTGGATTTTTGAATTCTGGGTTAATCAATTTGAATTTTAGGGTTTCTGAGTTCTTCAGTGGAGTTTGTGTTCAATAGAGAGATTAATGAAATTGAGTTCTACGGAAAGAATAATCAACGAGGAAAGATGGCAAGGTGAGCTCGACGATGATTTAGAGGAAGGAAGGTATGCTCGATGGTAGTGAGACTTGGTGAGCGTGAAGGCTCTGTGTTCTTTTTCTTTTTTGATAAAAGATCTGAGTTTATTTGTTTTTATAAATGGTCCATAAGTTCAAATGAATTTTGGGCATAATATTTTTAAGGGTTAATGAACTTTTTCGTCCCTTTAAATATTTCAAATTTCGTTTTTAATCCCTCCAAAATTTTCCTTCAAGAAATCGTCTCTTCAAAATTTTTCTTCCGAACTATTGGTCCCTAACGTCAAATTTCGTAGCTAATTGGTGGCTAAAGTCGTAGCTAATCTCTAGCAAATTTGATGTTGGGGACCAATAGTTTAGACAAAAAATTTTGAAAGGACGATTTCTTAAAGGAAAATTTTGGAGGGACTAAAAACGAAATCTGCAATATTTAGAGGGACCAAAAAGTTCATTAACCCTATTTTTAATTTGAAGAAATTCTACAATAGCGCTTTTAAAAAATTGCTAACAAAGGACACCTTTTATAATATCGTTTAATTGAAAAGTGCTAATAAACTTTATTTTTTATTTTCGTTATCATACTAGAATAGCGTTTTAACTAAAATCGCTATTATTTGGGATCATTTATAATAGCGCCCGAAGAAAAGTGCTATTATAAATCACTTTGTTCAAATTTTAATAGCATTTTATTAAAAAGCACTATTATATTTGTGCTATTGTATCTTAAATTTGTAGTAGGTTTTGGTTTTTCTTTCACTTTTTTTAGTTATAAATAGAATATATAATTTAATTTATATCCATTAAAAAAAGCTTGTATTGTATCATTTGAAAAAATTTAAAAAGTTGGATACGTGATACTAAATGTGTACCTGTTATTGTACCAGCTTAAAAATAAAATTAAAAAAATTGGTACGGCTTCGATACGTACCAGGTACGTACCGTACGCGTATCGGTACCTGGTACCGGTACTTTATCTAAAATAGAGTACCCGTGCTTCACAGGTTTTGTAAAGGTGGATGCTTGCTTACACGTGAGTGAAAGGGAAGAGAGATTCTTGACTCCCTTTTTGGTAAAAACTAAAAAACAAAGGTTTTTTTTTGTGTTTATTTTTCGTGGTAATTACTGGTTACAAAAATGGGTAAAAATTGCAAGTGTGATAGAAATTGGGTGAGAATGTGCAAGGGTTTTCTAAGAAGATTTCTTAACCCACCCCATAGGTATGAGGCGCACCACCGAATTGACAAAGCTGCTTTCGTGCTTCCGTAGATGCATCTCCGAAAGCACTCTTTTTTTTTTTTGTTTAACGTTATTTTGTTCCATAGATGCACTTACGGAAGACTTCCGTAGATGCTTCTACGGAATCAGCCTAGACCCAGGAAACCAGAACAACAACATTTTTAACCATTAAAGACCCATGCATTGATTCATTGATTAATCGGCATTACAACAAAATTTCAAACAAAAAAATTAAGAAAACTAAGAGATATAAGATATTACAACAGTTAAAACAATGTCATCTGATTCATGCATCATTAGACCGGAATCAATGTCGCCTTCAAATTCATCCCACCAACGTTGCTTTTCTCTGGTTTTAAAATTGGTCCCTTGCTTGAACTCTTTTGAGATTTTTGCGATTCCGGAGCAGGTGACTCGGGAAAGCGTTTGTCGACGTGCTCACAATATGAAGGAGACCGTGTTGTCGAGTTGTCATTTGGCGCAGACTTCACTTTCTTCAGAGCACCCTTTATGCAAACCACTAATAACAGATAATCTCTATTTCTTGCTAGCCAACATGTAACAACGGATTTTAAACAGACACTTGCATTTTCTAGTTCCCGTGTTGTCTCTTTTAAAATTCTTTAGAGGAGGATGGTATTTCGCGCTTCTTTCGCACAATATTGTTACAAACGGGTTTCTTCTTGGCGTACCATTATCCGATCTTCCTATCACCACACCAAAACCAAGGTTAGTTGCATTCCTACGAATTCATGTTAGCATGCTTTCACGATCATCAAAGTCTTGCTTGCTACTAAAGTCACCTCCGACATCTACCACATTTGCGACTACCCCATCAATACTCGTACAAATATCGACTAAAGTAGCTAATTCTCTTGAAATATTATTGGGGTGCACTATACCTATTTTGCCAAAATCCCACAGAATTACAAAATGCTGGAATAAACTACATAAATTATTCCATAGATGCACCTACAGAAGTGTTCTTCCTCAACATGTTCCGTAGATGGATCTAATATTATTGTTACTAATGTACCGTGTAAGGAAAGATTAAATGGTTTTAATTTATTTTAAATTAAAACATTGATTTTATGTGTCTTAGATTGTGCATGGTCCTTAAAACATTTATTAAATATTTTACTTTCAATATTAAAGTTATTATTCTTTGTTAAAATATTATTATTAATTAAGGAAATCTTATTAAATGAATTTATTAGAATGAGATTTCTTGCTTATAAAAAAAAAAAAAAAAGAAGAAGAAGAATGAGATTTCATAGATAACAATTATTTGTTACTAGTTTGTCGAGAACGTAAAATAAATTGGTTTTAATTAATGTCTTAAATAAAAAACTTAGTTTTATTTGTTTGTTAATTAATTTAGTATTTTATTTGTTTTAAAAAAATCATTTTTTTTTGTAATTATTTTTTCCCTCGTAATTCATTCTTCTTTAATATTTTAGAATGATTGATATATTTTTTAGGTTTTTAAAAAACTGATTTTTAGTTATAGTGAAATCAATAAAGGGGAAGAGAGTTGCACTTTTGATCCATACACTACTACGAAAAACACATTTTACACATGTTAATAAAAGGATATCATTACAAGTTGATCAACTGTTGCAAGGTAGGGTGTACTTATAAGTACGTTGTTTTTCTTCGGTGCCGGAGAGGTGTAAAAGCTTTATGTGGATCCTCAAGCATGATAGGCTTCTTACTAATTACAGCAAGAGCAAGAAAGGTCTTGGGAGTGCGGTTTGCATGCTTTGTGGGAATGTCTGTGAAACCACTTTACATGCTCTGCGAGATTGTCCAATCAATTTAAGAATCTGGAAAACTTTGGTTCCTAGTGATATCGGGTTGGAGTTTTTCGCTAGTGATTTAGATTACTGGCTCAAGCTTAATCTTAATTACCATGGTGGGGTTACTACTATATGGAGGGACACTTGGATCATAACGTGCCATGCGATTTGGTCGTGGCGTAATATGGAAATTCATCAGGAGGGGTATGTGAGGCCGCCAGATCCTATTAATCATATCCTGGAGCGTAACGAAAATTATAAGCATGCTTTGTTTTTGCATAAGACAGTGAACTCCGTTGACAATAAGAAAAAGATGGAAGGATGGAAGCCTCCTACTAAGAACATGATTAAACTAAATTCAGACGGTGCCGGTAAAATCAATAATTCTGCGGGATGTGGAGGGGTGCTTAGAGACCATTGTGGTGTGTGGAAAGGAGGTTTTTCTAAGTTTATAGGAAGCTGCAGTTCGCATCTTGCGGAGTTTTGGGGTGTTTTCGAAGGGCTGCGGTTAACTACTAAGCTTGGCTTTGCGAGAGTAGAAATAAATGTGGACTCCATGGTTGTTGTCCAAGCTATTGAAAATGGTAAAGTGGGGTTTGTGGATTGTGTTGCGATCCTTCGTCAAATTCTGGAGATTATGGAAACTTTTGAAGTGGTTATTATCTCGCATATTTATCGGAATGCTAATACGGTTGCTGACTGTTTGGCGAATTATAGTTTTTCTCATAGGAATTTTATTTGTTATCAAGATGTTCCTCATTTCTTGGAACCATTTCTAGATGCTGACACCATAGGGAGTGTTTCCCCTAATGGTGGCTTAGGTTAGTTGTTTGTTTTTCTTTGGGCTTTGGCCCTCCCCTCAATCAAAAAAAAAAAAAAAGTACGTTGTTTTCTACCACGAAAGTGTGATTGTTTGATAAATTAGTTAGCGCGCTATCTATCATAACGATGTTAGTAAACAAATGTTATGCAATATATAGTTGGCACACTACCTATCATAACAGTTAATGTAAATAACCATAGTGAAATACTTTATTTTTCTTAATTTAATTTAATTTTTTAATATATTACAAACCTATATTTTTTGTATTTGTATTTTATGGATATATTACAAACCTAAATATTTTTTACATAAGTAAAAAATATTATTTACAAAAATATATATGTATACACCATTGTCAAATATTACAAACATCCAATTAAACCATTAGTATATGCTCACAACTGTTTGCAGCAGATGCGCAATTGTGCGAGCGATGGAGGGATCGACGAAGATGCTTCACCTTCCGATCCGAGTTCCTCCATTTTTCCATTTTTGTTTCACATTTTAGATTCAGCCTTGTTTGCTTAAGTTTTGTTTATTGTTTTTGTGTAAACACGTTTAGATGGTGAATAAGGTGTCAAATTGCTGGTTTATGGTTGGGTAATTGTTTGGTATGATACTGGTTAATGTTACAAGTTTGTCTTTTGGTAGTGAAATGATGTACTGGACTTGTTGTTTATGCAATGGTTTTGGTTGGGATGTGTTGATGTGCATAAGATATATCCTTATGCACAGTGCATAAATACTCAAATATTGTTTATATTATTCAAAGTATTATATTTATTACTTAAAATAATATACAAATTACTCAAAATAGTATAAATATATTACTCAAAATAGTTAAAATTCGATATTACACAGAATTGTGTAAATATTACTCAGAATAATGTACTCATTACTCACAATTAATAATTACTTATAATTAATAGATGTGTACAAATAATGCATATATTATTCATGGATTATGATATTATTACTCGTTTCTAACTAAAATGTTACTCAGAACAATTTAAATATTACTCGTACGACTTATGCACCGTGCATAAGGATATACCTTATGCACATCAACCTGACCCGTTTTGGTTAATGGTTTGAGTTTGAAAATGGTTGTTTGGGAATTTTATGGTAGAGGTGAAATTGGTGTAGGTTTATTAGAAGTGATGAAGATTAAAGTGTTATGGTTTTGAGAAGGTGATGAGAAAAGGTTTATGGTTAGAAGTTTATAGGTTGTGATTATGTTATTATATGGTTGTATGATTGAGGAAGAATAGGTGATGTTGATTTTATGGAGAGTTTAGTGTTAATGGTGTTTTGGTTGATGTTGGTTTTGTGGAGGTGGAAGCTTGCTTACTCTCTTTTTGGTTTTAACTAAAAAACAAAGGTTTTTTGTGTTTATTTTTGTGTGGTAATTACTGGTTAGAAAAATGGGGTAAATATAGTTAGGAGTGTTTATTTTTGTGTTTATTTTAGTTTGGTTTTTATAACTGTTTCATAAAACCATTTTATTTTCTCAAAACCAGTTAATATTTGGTTTGGTTTAGTTTAAAATCGGTTTTTCATCAGTACAAAATAAGATTTTATTTTCAAACCAATTTTTAGTTTAGTATTTAAAACTGCTTATTTATATATTGATTTTCTGGAAGTAAGTTTGATTTAGTAACATATTAAATAACATTAAAAAAATTAAGCCAACATTTTTTTCTTCTAATTTATTTGATATTATACTTGTTGATTAATATATTGTAAATGATAATCACTAAAATTGTATAGGGAATTATTAAAACAAAAAATGAACAGTAGGAAAACAAAATGAAAGATCATATATATTCTAAAAAACAATACATATAAGAATAAAAAACTACAATTGGTTTGTAAATGGTAATGAGTAATGATTTTTCATAAAAAAACTTTTCATTTAATTTTATTATTACATTCAAGTATCGAGACTTTTTTAATCTTTAGGATTATCTACATATCTTGGAATTTTTTATTTCTAAGATTATCTACATTTCTTTGAAACTCCTGAGTCTTGAGATCGTGTATAAGTATATTTCATTGTCTTGAGATCTTTTGGAAGCAAAATTTTATCGAAAAACTCACTTTTCTAGTTCCGTCCTTTGGTATTTTTTGGCATCGGAGCTATGAAAAAATCTATGTGTATTTTTCGTCACCGGAGCCATATGACAAAAACTTCACTGGATTATGGCTTTAAGAGGAGACCGTATCAGAATGAAATCAAGACGATTGGAGAACAGGTTGGAGGAATTAGTGGAAATACTGATGTAGTGAATGATGTAGGTCTGGAAAAAAATGAATCGAAGAAGTAGAATAAGAGAAGAAGGAAAGCTAGAAGAAGATGGAGGAAGTGAGAAGAAGGAAAGCTAGAAGAAGATGGAGGAAGTGACGACTATCATTAATGCATTAGGCTTACAATTTTGTTATTGAAATTGATTTTTTAAAGTGGGTACCAAACTTTTTGGGTTTTACTAAAACAGATCAGGGCCAGTTTTGATGTTAAATAATTTGGGCGTTTAAAATTGGTGCACCTATTTTTTAAAAGAGAATTTCTTTCCTGACTCTCCTATGTGGATGACCCCTAGCGAAATTCCAAATTTGCCCCTACTTCGGAAATGTATTTCTGAAGTAATTTTTTCAAAATTTTTCTAGAATTCGGAATTGCACTTCCGAAAACACCAAATGGGAGGTGTTTTCGGAGATGCACTTCCGAAAACACCTTTTTCACATTTTAGGGGGTTTTCGGAAGTGCACTTCCGAAATATGCAGAAATTGTGTTTTTTTTTTTATGTTTTTCTTAACAACGTTTAGTCCCGTATTTTTAATTAAACGAAAACGCTAAATAAAATAAACGACATATAAACATAAAATACTAATATTATATATATAAGCCGAATTATATATACAAGTTGAATAAAATACTAATAGTGTGCGAAAATGTACGTGAATGTCAAGAAATACAACCCGAATACAATAAAATCCAAGAAAAATAAACCGGAACCCCCTACTGAGTATGCCTAACCCTAACGCCCTGGGACTTCCTCTGCCTCCTATATGTCGCCGCACCGCCCGCATCAACGACCATCCTCTCCACAAGGCGAGTGCCTCTGGACCGCCCTGATCAATGATACCTTGCTCCAACGCGTCCCACTCAAGCATCTCTATCCGCTGGCATATCGGAAAGAGATCAATGGCATGGTCATCCTCGGCCTTCTAGTTCTCCAGGATCTCCTCGTATGTTGGCCTAGGAGTTCCGGGAGCGTTGGGTGTCATCAGAGGATGTGACACCGATAGAACCATGTCACGTACTCCTCTACACAATTCCACTCCTGGGTGGCCTGCATGCGACGATACTCCTCCAGGACCAAATGATGCTCCCAGTCCGCAAATATGGAAGTGAGCTCCACTCGGGTAATTGTGTCGGGAGCAGCCTCAAACGGTGACCTCGGTATCATCTGCACATGTCCAAACTGCCGCATGCACCGCTCCGAGAGATACCTCACCATGGTGTTGGCCCCGCATGCCAACCAGCCAGAGTATAACGCGATGCGGTCAAATGGGACAATAGCAGTGTAGTCATTGAATGACATCCAACGAATGTCATCGTGAGCTTTGCGGTCGAGGTACCCGCAATATGGTCCCACTGCGTTGTTCCCCCTTTGGAGAACGTATCGAGCGGCCCCGGGCATGGCGTCATCGTACGCAGGATCAATGGCGAAGCCGTGATGCGGGGGAAGTAGGATATGATCTAGCCCTGAAAGACAAACACGATAATGTATTAAAAATAAATACGAAGCCTAAATAAATGTGAAACAATTAAAATGAAACGTACCGTCAAGAGTGTGGCAGATCCTGTCAACTGCATGGTCCTCCAGTTGGAGGCTTTATTCAGCTTCTGGTATATGTATATCAGAATAGCTGACCCCCAATTCCACTGGTGAATGGTAGTCAAGTCCATGAAGTAGCGGAGGTAGGTCATGTCGATGTATGTTGCACTCTTGTCCACAAAGAGTACAGTGCCTACCAAAAACATAAACTATCACCGGAGAGCGCAGGCACAGTGATACTCCATAAATAGGTCGTTACCCGCCTCCTCGCAATCGGCCGCCGCCACCAAGTGGTGCTCATACAGCTCTCTCAAGGTGGAGGACCGGATATGAGCCTCATTTGTCGTCCGACACTTAAAATCAGCCATATAAGGGTCCATACCCAAATAGATCCTCATCCAGTTGATCACATCGACCCTCTAAATCTGGAAATGGTTTAGCAGCATCCCCGTAATCGGCAAATGGAGAAGACAATGCACATCGTGCAAGGTGCTCGTGGTAGGAAATCAGCACGAAAGTGTCCCTAGGCCCTCCCGGGTAGCCCTCCTCCTCCTCCCCGTGTGGAGGATCAGAATCAGGTATCTCCTCCTCCGCCTCCTGGTATCTCACCTCTTCCTCCTCCCGTACCTCCTCCTGATGGGAAGAAGATACCCGAGCCAGCCGACTCCTCGATCCAGACGAGGAACCAGACTCATCTGTTTGGACGGGTGCTCGTACTCTACCCCTTCCCCGTGTCGATGCCAGCTGCGCCTCCCGCTCGTGTCTAGCCGACGTTGTCTTTGTCTCTCTCCCCTGTCTAATTCTAGCTGGGTTGCCTGCCATTTTCCTGAAACCATTGAAATCCATAAGCGAACAGGTTAGAAGGTGAAAAAATCAAGAAAATAAAAAAAACTTTTTCGGTCAACTTCGAAAGTACATTTCCGAAACTGGCCAGGGAGGTGTTTTCGGAAATGCACTTCCGAAAACACCTGCGACTCCATTTTTGCAGAAAACCCATTTCTTCCCCTAAATGCTTCAACATTAGATTTTTCCTATCTAAACAACCTAAGTGACTAATAGTAACTATATCATTATCCTAATTTCTAAAACCCTAATATGAATTTCAATGCGACAATTTAAGTTTGTGAGAACTTACAATTTGGAAGCTTTGAATGTAGCCTTTGAGTAGTCTTTGAAGGTTGTAGAGCAACTTTGTAGAGCAACTTTAGAGCAAGTTCGTGTAGTAGGAACCACAAATGTGAAGATTTTTGAAACTTTTTGAGTTTTACGGTAAAATGGAAATGGGAGGAGGCTGTTTTGTTCAAACAGCAGAACGCGCATTTTTTCGGAAATGCATCTCTGAAGTGGTGTTTTCGAAAATGCATTTCCAAAATAATTTTTTTAAGTAAAAAAACGGTATTTTCGGAGATGCATTTCCGAAATCAGTCTTTTTTTCAACTTCGGAAATGCATTTCCGATGTAAAGGGGAAATTACGAAATTTCAGCGAGGGTGACCAAGAAGAGAGGGGGGTCAATAAAGAAATTCTCTTTTTAAAAATGGTTCAATTGAAACGACTTATTATGACACAATGCGACAAATTGAGAAAGATTTAATTTGACTCTTTTGAATTAAAAATAAATAAAAAGAAAAATAATAATTTTTAAAAATAATTCCTAAAAATAAAAAACTTAAATAGTAATAAAAAACTTAAATAATAATAAAAAAACTAAAAAAATTGAGTTTTGACTTTTTAAATAAATAGCAAAATAAAATGAAACTGCAATGGGACTCTAACCCACAACCTTATGCCTGACATCCATGTCTAGCTACCAACTGGACCGATCGACACTTTTGAATTTTTTTCTTTTAAAATATTTTTTAAAATAAAATAAACTCAGGAAAAAATGGGATATGACAAGATGCATGGGAAAAATGATAAATAAGTAAAAACGCTATATAAATATTGTAAGATTCTTCGTCTTCCTCCTCGATGGTACGTAAGCCAAGAACGATGAATGTGTCGTTTGTTCAACGATGAAGATAAAGATGACGTTCATTGAAAATGGTTAGATTCTGTTAATGAACAATGAATGCAGTTGGTTGAACTATGAAGATGAAGATGACATTGATGAAAAAGGGTTAGGTTTTATTAATGAACGATAAAGACATTCTCGAGTGAAAATGGTTTCTCACCGCTGAATCTTAGGGTTGAAAATGGTTTCGCAAATAGAAATGAAAAAAATGGCTACTAAAGAGACATCCTAACTGTGTTTCGTTTAAGTGAATAAATGAGTCCACCATGGTCATCTAAACCAATCCTGATGATATATGGTTTGCTTAATGAAATTTAATGAAAAAGTGCCATTTTTTAAGCATATAGGTTTTAAGCACATAAGAATTTTAAAAATCGAACCAATTGCATCCTATAGGGGAAATCATGTTTCCACGTAATATGCATCAATCTCTCCAAATATAATCAATATACACATAGACCTTAAAAAATAGTTTTTAGACATTATTAAAATCGAAACAAAAATGATAATTCTAAATTTAAAGATTTACTTGAAATTTGTAACAAGACAATTTTGATAAATATTACAACAATATTGTATGATATAATTACAAATTATAATAGGATGATCTCAAAAGATAGAAAGTATATGTTACATGTGATTATATATATATATATATATATATATATATATATATATATATATATATATATATATATATATATATATATATATATATATATATATATAGAAAAAGAGATTATCATCTTAAAAGAGATTATTACACTACTACTCGATTAAAGGAAAAACAATTGGAACTTTTATTCTTAATAGTTTAAATTATCATCTTAAATATTTTTCCTTACATACCTCATGATTGAGAATGTGGACCGTCATATTTTTACTATTTGCTCATCTCATAGCATTCATGACCTATAGGCCTAATCTCCGAGCTCAGTAACCCATGATATAAGTTTTATCAGATGAATTAGGTTGAAAATAGGTCGTTGAACTTGGTCAATAAGAGGATATAATGGGAAACTCCCATAGAAAAAAACTCCTCTAATCCCACTTTCTCTTCAGTGTTAATTCCTTATAAAGACCTTCTTAAATAGAGAGATTGCAGAGGATAAAGGGAAGAAGAAATGATGTACATCGGTCCTTAGTCTCCACCTACGGTCTCATAAGGTACCTTTTAATATTAATAATAATTTAATATAATAAATAATTTATAAAAAGTCAATTTTAAATTTAATAAAAGTCAATTAAGTGATCTGAAATCTCAAAGTGCTGCATAGGGATGTCAACTTGCTTCCGTTAGTGGGGATCCCCGTGGGGATTCTCCGTTTGGGGCCCCAAAGACGGGGAATTTTCTCCCCACGGGAACGGGGGTGGCGTAAATATCCCCCGTCCCGTGGAGTCCCCGCCCCGCCTAAAATAGCATAATGTCCTTAATTTATGTATAATTTTAAATTATTATGTAAGTTTATTTTTCATTTCATATAATTAATTTTATACACAAATTTAAAATATATATGTATTGTTAGTAAAAGAGTGAGATCTAAATTATTATTTCAATATTTTTTTAGTTTGAAATTTTTGTGGTCATGACACTCAATATTATAGATTAAATATTGTTAAAGCAATATATTTATCATAAATTAATAATTTTTAAATTTTTTGTGGTTAGTTTTTAAAGCTTTTACTATTAACTTGATTTAAAATAATAAATAAAAAATTATTTTTATGGATCTCCCCATGAACTTTGGGGATCCGCGGGGATCCGCGGAGACGGGGATGGGGGAGGAAATTCCCCCGGAACGGGGACCCGAAACGGGGATGGAGAATAAACTCGAGGCAGAATTGTGATGAGAATGTATCCCCCGTCCCCGCCCCGCCCCATTGACATCCCTAGTGCTGCATGACAAACATTTAAGTCACATAGCTAATCATAAGTAGTAATAACTTTTAAAGTTGAACTCCAAGGAAGGCTTAAATTATTATTTATATAACAAAATATATTCATAAAAACTCAAATTTTTATGAACATCAAACCCAAAAATAGCCTAATTATAAAATCATTTACATATTTAAATCCATTTCTAATATGAAAGTTCTGGTGTCTAGGATTGATGTTTAGATACTGTGCATGTATTGATTTTCTTCTTCTTTTTATTTATCATAGTTATTATTTTAATTGCATAACTAATTACATTTAATTGCCAAAATATAATTATATATTTAATTACATTGAATTTTCAAACTTCAATTGTGAGAACAACATTTGCAATTCAATATTTCTTTAATGTTAAGTCTACGTAGAAAATTAATTTTTGTTTACAATAATCTATTATTTCTTTAATATTAAACCTATGTATGAAATTTATTTTTTAAATAATTGATCTCCATATTTTTCATCATTTAATTTTTATAATAATTTAATTTCATTATACTAACAAATATAAGTTTGTAAATTGTACATGTTGAGTACACTGATTGATAATTTCATCAACGTGGAGCTAGTAAGAGTCGTAAATATTTATTTTAGTGCGATTCGTATGAAACGTCTATCTTTCGCATGTGATGGTTGCTAGTTGATATGGATCTCGTATGCGTCGGGTTCTTAATGATTAATTTATTTGTTGCTACATCCCTGTCTCCTTGACTAACTGAGGGTAATTAATGGGAATCGATACATTTGTTCCTTTGCCCTCTTTTGGCCCACTATGGTTATTAGTCCACATTGAATTCATTTTTTATTACTTCTCAATTTGAATAATCCCCTACTTTGGTTTTGGGCCAACCTTGTCGACATGTCCCTTTCATTGTCCTAGCTCGGATCCATTCTCTGGACTTGTTGAGGATTAGTGTGAGTTAAATTAAATATGGGTCAAAACCTGACCCAGGAGATCAAATGTACACATTTCATTCAATCATGAGGTAAGTAAGAGAGACATACTTTAGGTAATTGATCATGTAAGAGACTAGAATATGTCTAGCTCTCTCATTTGGCTATTCTCACCTTATCAACTTTAGGCAAAAAGATAGGTTGGGCTTATTAACTTGACCAAAATCGGCTTCCTTTTGTCATGATAACTATGGTCCGAGTGGTCATTTATAGGCAACGTTACATTTTGAATGTTCTATTGATGTGTTAAAATGAATCATTAAGAAGCATGATATGATGATTGTGGGCCGACTTGTTAGACTTAGACAATTAAGTTAAACTAACTCGGTCTTCCATTATGGGATGTGTCATACCCCAAAATTTACCCGGCATGATTCGCACCTTTTTAATTTATTAGAGGTGTTAAAATTAAGGGCCATAGGGTTTAACATATCTATTGTTAAACCTGATCTCTTATAAAACCTCCGATTAAATAGAAATGTGCAATTAGCAGACATTTGGGCCCAGACTGTTGGCCCAATTATCTCATTCTAAGGATTTCCTTTTTATAAGCTACAATCCGATTATTTACTCATTTTTATCAGTACTAACCAAATTAATTGTCATTTAAATTGTTATTTATACTAAGTGAGATTATTATTAACCTATTATTTGTAAATTAAATAGGAGTTAAATTATATATTGATATTATTATAAGAAGTAATTATTTTTATAATAAGATTATTTCTAATTTATATACTGACTTTAATTAGGATTAGTTGTATCATGGTTATTGTAAATTATCATTAGTTTTTATTATTATTAACTATTATTATTAGTAATTAGTATTAGTAATTAGTATTAGTTATTAGGTTTATCTTATCTTATATATAAATGCAAGGTTGTCATGATGGCAACCCTAGCCATGTGTCATCATGATAACAACTCTTGACAACCTTTGACACATGTCACTCTAATATCAATTCTAATCCTACTTTTTTAAAAATTGATTTTACATTAATAATTATTAATAAAAACTCTAATTATAAGTACAAACTCTATATTAAGATAAATAATAATAATTATTAAAATATTTATAATAGTAATAATAATATAATAATAATAATAATATTAAACCACCAGTATTAATAATAATAATTATATAATATCTAACAAATAATAATATTAAAAATTGTAATAATAATAATATATTCAATTAGCAGTATTATATCTTATTATTCTAATTCTCATTTTTTATACAAAAAGTCTTTAATTCTCCAATAATAATAATAATAATAATAATAATAAATATATATTTAATTTAAATATAAATATCAATGCTTTTTTAATTATTCTCTTCTATTTTATTTTTTGTTTAATAATAAAATTATAATTTTTATATAATCATGAATTACTTAGTTTTTCTAAATAATAAATACAAATCAAAAATATAAAAAGATTAATAAAATTGATATAATTATATAATATCCAAATATCTAAAAACAAATATTAAAAAAATGTATATAACTAATTTATGATAGATAATAAATAATATATATATATATATATATTTATCATTTTTAAAATATAAGTTAAAAATCTCTCTTTTCCACATTTCCGATTTAAATTTAAAAAATAATAAAAAGTAACGTTGATATTTTTTTTATAAAAGTAAAAAATATTATAGTATCTTTTCTTTATATTTTTAAAATTTGATTTTTATAATAATATTTTAAAGTTTCCCATATCATGTTGATTTAATTATTATTAAAAAATTTCTTATCATTTAGTTTTTCTTTTTTCAGTGATTACATTATTATTAAAAAATATAATTATTTATCACGGACTAATATGTTCTATATATAATTAATCAATAATCATGTAATTTTTTTTAACGTACCACTATTATCCAACCTCTGCTATATATTTCTTCATGCTAGCATAAGAATTAAACTTTTGAATGTTAGGTTGAGACTATTTTAAGGTCATATCTTCATCTTCATTTTCTCTTATTTTATTTTCATTTCATTAAAAAAATTACATTATATCATAATAAAACTACGGTAATATTCTTTTCATCTTACTCCCACTTTTTTCCCTTTTTCAATCTATGTTTTAGTTATTTTCTTACAATTGATATTTTTTTATATTAAAAATATGATCAACAAATTATTAAAAGCAAATTATACAAACTTACCCGTGCATCGCACGGGCAAACTACTAGTTGTTATTAAATATTATTATTAGTAACTATTATTATTAGAATTAGTTTTAGGATTAGTTTTAGTAGGCCATTAGGTGTAAGAAAAAAAACTTAAATTGATCAATATAAAAAATATATACACAAGTACATGGGGCCTTGTTTGGATGACTCAAAGGCCCAAAAGAGCCAACATTGGCAGCAAAAGAGTCGAGCCAGGGGTGCTGAAAAAGGAAGGGGTGATCAAAAAGATACAGCAAGATTCCAAATCAAAATATCTTGGCATTGAAGGCAAGATTTTTCATCAAAAAATTTTTTTTAAACCTAATTGATTCAGATATATATAAGCACCAGAATAACAAACGCAGGGAGGGGAAAAGGGGACAAGGTTTTGCAGCCATAGGAACCATATGCAAACTAAAAAACCGTGAAATTCAAGAGACTTGCAGTCAAGGTTTTAAAGGGTTTGAAGCAAAATAAAGGATCCCATTTGCTTCCTGGTGATGCTCTGATCGATTCCAACCCACAAGCCATCGGTTGAAAGGGACTGAGACGCCAAAACGCATCTGTGGTCAAACCCCACTTTTCCGAATTCAGTGCCCATACGTGCAGGCGTTTTAAACTCGTTTTGATTATATATTCATGCTTATAACATTGATTCGATGTTGTCTGTATAGTTTTATTGAGGTTTTAATGCAGGTATAAATATTTACCATGGCTAGGGTTAGAAGCTTTGATTTGGGGCTTTCAGGAATATACAAAATTAGACCGATTTAGTGCCTCCATCGTGTTCAGAACATGATTTCCAATTGAACCATATGATTATTGGGAATTTATATTACCTATTTTATGAGATTGAAATACGCAGGTATTGGCTACAAACAGGTATCGCAGCAGAGCCATAGCCAATCCGTAGCGAATGGAGTCTGTGTTTTCACGAAGAAGAAGATGTCCCTCTGCGCGCGAATCATTTTTTTGAATCCCTGCGTCTTTGTTTCCTTTTATTTTATTAGCGCGCGTTCATTTACAAAAGAGGAAAGCTGGCCTAGTGGAGGAGAAGCGTGCCTGCAGGTCTTCATGCGTGACGACGCGAGTTCGATCCTCGCCTCCGTCAATATTTTTTTAGAATTAATTGTTCCCAGATTGCGTGCGTGATATTGCAGGGGACCTACGATGCGTCTTCACTCTAAGACCCTTGGATGAATCTGGAGATGGATCTAACGTCCATCAGGCTGAGGGCATACCATGGATCTCCGAGGCGCGCTATGCAGGATTTCACTACTAGGTTTCTTTTATATATTATTTATAATTGTTAATTATCTTAATATATTAATATATATATATATATATATATATATATATATATATGATTTATTTTTTTAAATTAGGATTAGGATAATCTAATTAGGATTAGGGTTATGACTGTTGAGAATTATTATTTTCCCCGATTATGTCGATTATTCGATTAACTTAATTTATTCAACTTTAATTATAAATTACAAAAAAAAACCCTAGAAAGGCCACCAATATTAGGGTTTTCCCGATCCCATCACCATTTGGACAAAAATATTAATTCAATTGATTCTTGATTAATTTATCAATTTTCTCCTCGATTCGACTAAACCTATTAGTCGCATTGGCGAGAAATAAATTTAATCAGATTAATCTAACATTAATTTAATTAATTTGTTTACTAATAATTCAAAGAACTCTCGAATAATTCTCTACTCGACCCGACTAAATCTATTAGTCGCATTAGACGAGAGATGAAAAAATATCAAATCTAAAATACATTCAATTTGCTGCCGCGACGATCGAATCTATCGATCAGAGTAACCAGCAATGCACAATTCAATCCGTTAACTATAATGATCAAACCTATTAATCATCGCAACTAACGGTGACATACTAAACCAGGGTTGTACGCCCAAACATTCAAAACACACTAAACCACGACACTACGGATTTTCATCCCTTCAAATACTGCGATTTTCAAATCTACGACAAGGTAATTCAAAATACCTTCGAACTTCGCATTTCAAAAAACTACGATAGGCCAATCAAAATGCCTTTAAAACAATTTCAAACCATATCAAATTCTAATTCTAAGGTGTACAACCCTGTGCCCGAATTATGTTTGCTCTGATTCTCCCTAAGGAGATACGTAGGCACTTGGATAACCAAGGCGAGTCCCCCTCCCTAAAATCTCAATTCACTTAAAATCTCAATTTTGCCCTTTTCACTTCTTTAGCTATTATCCTAAATAATTTAGCCATAAACTGTTACCTTAGATTCAAAGCCATAGGAAAGGGTTGAGGGTTCTTAACACCTTCCCTCGACACGATTATAATAATCTTACCCCGATTCTCTTAACTGCGTAGGGTTTCCTATTCGCCCTTCAGAATAGGTGGTGACTCTAAAATCTATAATTTTTAGGGCAGGTTGCTACAGCTGGCGACTCTGCTGGGGTACACTTAATGGTGAATTATTAGGCTCCTATAGGTTTTGACAGGGTTTAGTTTTTTGGCAAACTTTTTTAGGTTTTTGGCGAACTTTTTTAGGGTTTGGCTAATTTGCCAAAATTAGGGTTTTGGAGTAGGATTTAGGTTTTATTTCTTTTATTTTTATATTTAAATTTTTATTTATATATTTATTTATAATTTCTATGGATTTAGGGTTTTATATTTAAATTTATAAATTTTTATTTATTTATTTATTCATTTACAATCTCATTCATTTATATCAATTCGATTAAATATTTCTGTTAATTGAATATTTGGTATTTTTATCGCATTCTTGGGATATATAAATTTTTGTTAAACCTAAGCGTGGGAATTATATTTAAGACCAGAGGGGAATTACATCGCCTACGAGTCTTATTATAATTCCACTCAGAGTGGGTTGAATATCCGGAAAGGTCTGATACGAGGCTTGACCTTGTTGAGGGCTGGACTTGGTATTTGGCTGATCTCTCTGGGAACCTACCCCTAAAACTTGAACCTCATGGATAAATGAGTTGTTCTAAAATCCAAAGAGATAAAAAGTCTCGGCGGCTACGAACGACCCCATGAGACCTTCTAGAACACACCAATGGGAAGGGTAGGCACCCTAAGCCGTGACGTCGAACCTATGAACCTAGGGCTTATGTGCTTACGTGCTTATTATATATGTGCAATTTATATACTGCGAATGCCTTGCATTCTAATTTTTGCAGGTATTCCTACGCGTTCCCTGGCCTACAGGGACTCTATTTCTAAGACCATGTCCTTCCCACGAAGGACACCTCCATTTATGCACGTTGATTGGCCTCACGATGGCCATGAGACTTAGTGACTGTCATGAACAGTCACCCCGCCTGCATCTACGCACTCCCTAACATGTAGGGAGTTTCCTTTTATATCTTTGTACTCTTACAACTATGTGTCCTTCCCACGAAGGACATCTTCGTTTTCGCACGTCGATTGGCCTCCTGATGGCCATGCGATCCAGTGACTACTTTGAACAGTCACCATGTGCTTACATCTACGCGTTCCCTAGCCTGTAGGGATTATATTTCTAAAATCGCATCCTTCGTACGAAGGACATCTTCGTTAGCATACGTCGATTGGCCTCTCGATGGCCATGAGATCTAATGACTGTCTTGAACAGTCACCCCATGCTTACTCCTACGTACTCCCTAGCCTGTAGGGATTCTCTTTTTTCGTCCATATGTCTTTACAACGACATGTCCTTCCCCTGAAGGACGTCCTCCTTAACGCACGTCGATTGACCTCTCGATGGCCATGCGATTCAGTGACTGTCTTGAACGGTCACCCCGTGCTTATTCCCGCGCACCCTCTAACTTGTAGGGTTTGGATTTCCATCTTACATCTTTCATCCCTAGTCTATAGGGATTTCACTTCATCCGATATCGTCCTTAGATAAGTTGTGTTCCACACAGAGAACCTTCCCACCAAGGACAACTTCATTGGTACACGTTGATTGGCCTCTCGATGGCCATGAGACTTGGTGACTGTCTTGAACGGTCACCAACCGCTACCTTCTGTATATTCCCTAATCTAAGGGATTTCCATTGGCGTGTCGTAACATCTATCTCGCAAGAATTTCAATAGGGTCTAATGTCGCCTCTAAGGCTATCCCTAGGATTACATGTCACCCATCTGCATTGCATACAAGGAGTTATGATACGAGGAGTCTTTCGCATACGCATGCATTTGCATTTTCATGCAATCATACATTTACATTCGCATCTTCGCCCGCATCCACACTTACCGTGCTAGCCGATTTCCCGAGACTCGCAAAGAAAAATCCAAAGGATCATAAACTATGGAGAAAGGAGGATAAATCATCGAGAACGAACTTGGTCACACAAGGAGAAAAAGGATGTCTTTTACCATGCCAACCGCATGTCCATGCCTTGCCGTAACAGGATCATAAATACAACAAAGGATATCATCGAGCAAGGATTAGTTCAACAAAAGAGTTCCCTCATATATGCACTCAAGGGGTATCTAGTCATAAAGGGGTTCGTCTTAGAACATATCAAATTTACAAGGATGCTCTACCTGGGGGCAAGGATTAGTCCAACTGGGGCAAAATCCTAAACAAAGATGCATAACTACGATGGAGAGAAGGTGACGTGTGTTAACTCCACACCAAGGGGAAAAAGGATCATAGGTTCTCTCCATCAATCTACAAACTCCGGAGGTTACGAACGGTGTGACACTATCCTTAAAAAAAGCAAAAGAGGTTCAGTAAAAGGAAACTCATGAAGTTCCGATACGACGAAAATCCACCGCTAACAATTTATTCCCGACAGGTTTGACGTGCCCAAGAAAAATTCGAGGTTGCCCTTACTTCTGCAAGTCTAAAGAGCTAAGGAGTAAAACAAGATCAATGGATCTACAAAGGAGATTTTCCCTAGGATCAATAGGTGTTTATCATGTCAGAATTTCAACCCCTATGATCGCTAAGTGTTTCTCAGGATAAAAGTTGTACCTTCGGATTAGCAATTCTAATGGGATGACCATGCAGGTTTTGGAGTCAATTCATTCGCTCACTACTACGGTCGTTCACTCGCACACTTCTATTCCATTTTCAATTTCAAATTTAGGGTTATTAACAAACTTAAAGGAGAATGACGAATACAAATAACTAAGTCTAGCTAGACATATGCTTTCAAGGTAAGACCGAGCCGAGGATGTACATGCATTGTTTCAATTCCCAAACAGTGGAGATATAAGGAAGTTAATCCCTTGCCACCCCCTCGAGCCAGGAGTTGGAGTTTGTTTCTACTTTTCAAATTAACCTTGATTTCAACCAGGGGCAGGGTAGACTTCAATTAATTCAATGGTGTATTTTGGTTGTCAAGAGAATTAGTCAATCCAAGCAAGGATTCAAGCAAAGGTTCAAGCATATCTTCTTTCTCGCATTCACCCAAGAATGAGGGAGCAATAGAGATAATGTTCACAACATCTCCTCCCTCAACATATCATTCAAGATCGAGGACGTATCAAATACGAAGCTTACAAATCAAAATCAACATGGCAGTCACAATATTCAAAATTCAAGGATCAAAAGGAACATTTCAAAAGGAGCGTTAAAAAAAAGGAGAAAAGCGCCCGCTAAGTCAAAATGAAAAAAAAACAAAAAAAAAAACAACTTAGGCAAAATTAGGGCATCCCGATGAATCAAATCCGAAGGAATTGGTTCATGCAAAATAAGGGATAAAAAAACAAAGGCGAAATACAAAGGATAATCTTGTGACTGCTAAACCATCGAAGCTTCACATCAATGCTTGGATCTTTATAACTGCTTGGATCTCTACTAAGGCTTCTGCTGAACATCAAGACTAAAACGATTCTCTTACATACAAAGCACGCTCATTGGATTAGGCGAATTTTTAGGATTTGGAGAACATCAAGGAGAAAGGGGTGGGACAAATAAAATTTTGAGCCTTATATCCATTGTTTCTTAAAACCGTGAACCAGACCAAATTACAACATTCAAAATTCCTAATTGAGGCAAGGTTAACTACGAAAGCATATTAAGCAGGGTTTTGTTATACCGACTCCTAGGTTTGTTAAAACTACTCCTAATCACTGAGCTTTTTCAAGCATTCATTTCTAATCATCCAGTCCTAATTCATAACGGACTTCGATTTCAAAACTTGCATATGCATCGCATTGGGGTTACTTCTCAAAAGGTACAACGTCATCTACGAATATACACTTAGCATTGAGGAGATCTCGAAATGGGTTAATCAAAGGTGATCCTTTCTAATAAAGTCTCTGGAATGGGGGAACCACATCTAGGGGGTTCTCCTAAACAGGGGCAAAATTTCAAGGGTTACAGGGGCATACAGTCAAAAATCCTATTTTCTAGGGGGCATTCTTCCTAAGGTTCAATCGACTTGGGGACACATCTCGAAGCAATAACAAACAGAGGCATGTCAAACATGGGAAGAATTCAAATTCAAAGGATAGAACACTATGGATAGCCCTCCACATCCTGGAGATCAAGAGCATACCCTTCAATCTAAACGTCGAAACATATAACAAGGTTATTTCCCGGGGCACTTCCCTCATGACTTGGAGATCATAAGCATCCTTCCACTAAACACTGGGGCATTGGATATCAAATCCATAAGACGTGGGGAACTTCAAAAGTCAAAAGCGTGGAGTAATTCAAAGGGTCAAACTGGGGCAAGACGCACAACATAAGGGAAAGGAGTTCTCACACTTTACAACCTCGAACCAATCTTTCTCCTAACTACGATCATAAAAAAAACAGGTGTTGGGAAATCGCGCTAGCATTCAACAACCTTACAACCTTAGCCGTATACACTTTTGGTTATCAACAACCTAGCATTGGAGCATCATGCAATTACATGTAAACCATGCATTACATATGTTGGGTGATACATTACACCACACCTTTTTAGGTAGTCTTTTTAAGACAAATCTTACGATCCTTTCTAGGAACCTTTTCAGGTAGTCTTTTCTAAAACATTCATCATCCTTTCCAGGAACCTTGTCAAGTGATCTTATAGAAGACATTATTTCATTCCACTCATTACATCAATCAACATATGCATAAGCATAAGCATTATCCCATACATCCAAACATCCAATTCAAAACTTTGGTGCTAAGATACATACTACCCACCTGCTTCCCGGTAACCTTACCGTTGGCAGTAATCTCAATGATTGTTCATTCCCCAAACTGCACAATTTGGAGCTTTCCGGTAACCTTACCGATGACAGTAACTTCGCTTTTGGTTTATTTCCAATCACCTGATTGATGCTTTCCGGTAACCTTACCGATGCCAGTAACCTTACTGAGTGTTCATTCCCCAATCACCTGATTGATGCTTTCCGGTAACCTTACCGATGCCACTAACCTTACTAAGTGTTTATTCCCCAATCACCTGATTGATGCTTTCCGGTAACCTTACCGATGTCAGCAACCTTACTGAGTGTTTATCCTCCAATCACCTGATTGATGCTTTCCGGTAACCTTACCGATGACAGTAACCTTACTGTTGGTTTATTTCCAATCACCTGATTGACGTTTCCCGGTAACCTTACTGATGATAGCAACCTTGTTGTTCATTTCACTCATAAACATACGTACGCATTAGCATATACATATCATATAGTGCATTCACATACTACAAAAGTCCAGTTTCCAACCCTCGTGTTGTGACAAGTGTATTTCCCGACCCACGTGTCGTGAGTTTCCAACCCTCGTGTTGTGACAGGTAAGTTTGCTAGAACTATAGCAAATGATTCATCTTATGCGGATACACTTGTCAGAACCGTGGCAGGTAATTTCTTTGGTGCAGGTAAGTTTGCTAGAACTATAGCAAATAATTCCTATTGGTGCAGGTAAACTTGTCCGAACCAGGACAAGCGACTCCTATTGGTGCAGGTAAGCTTGTCCGAAGCAGGGCAAGTGACTCCTATTGGTGCAGGTGAAATTTTTCCGAACCAGGGCAAATGATCCAAATGGTGCAGGTGAAATTTGTCCGAACCAGGGCAAATGATCCAAATGGTGTAGGTGAAATTTGTCCAAACTAGGGCAAATGATCCAAATGGTGTAGGTGAAATTTCTCCGAACAAGGGCAGACGATCCAAATGGTGCGGGTGAGCTTGTCAGAATTATGACAAGTAATCCTATTGGTGCAGGTGAGCTTGCTAGAGCTATAGCAAGTGATCCTTTTGGGGTTCACAAACTACGGAAACTTACTAGAGCTATAGTAAGTGGGGTTCACAAACTACGAAAGCTTGCTAGCGCTATAGCAAATGATCCTTTAGAGTTTATCACGTAAGTCCCTCGGCAGTGATCTACTTCGAAAGAACAAAGGGGTTTTACAAAGGGGTTTACAAAGGGTTTCTTCAATGGGGTTTATCACGTTAGTCCCCCGGTAGTTATCTACTTCGGAAAAAAAAACAACAAAGGGGTTTTGCAAAGGGTTCTACAACAAGGTTTTCAAAGGTTTCTTCAATTGAGTTTATCACGTGAGTCCCTCGGCAGTGATATTCTCCAAAACATCATCAATAACACACAAAGGTTTTATTTTTCTTTTTCAAAGTTACTAACATACTTCAACTAACAATCATGCATCATTCAACTAACATACCTCATTCATACATAATGCATATACATACATCGCTCTCATTTATTTTGAGAAGCTCACTGCATCATACACTACATGCATCATAAACATTGCATAAAATCAAGGTTGCCTTTTCAGGCCACGCTACGATCAAAACGCATAGCTCCTTCCAAAAAAAAGAGCATCTGCTTCACGGTAAGAAAAAAAGGGGGTGTTTACCCTGGGTGGCATCCGTAAGCCCATCTCCTACGGAATTTCTTCCCATGCAAATTTTAGGGCATTTCAGTGTCCAATCATCTTCTACCTTTAGATCACGATAGGCAGACGTGCCTATCTGATTCTTCAGGTTTAAGAAGATTGAACAGGGGCAGCTGTCATACCCCAAAATTTACCCAGCATGATTCGCACCTTTTTAATTTATTAGAGGTGTTAAAATTAAGGGCCATAGGGTTTAACATATCTATTGTTAAACCTGATCTCTTATAAAACCTCCGATTAAATAGAAATGTGCAATTAGCAGACATTTGGGCCCAGACTGTTGGCCCAATTATCTCATTCTAAGGATTTCCTTTTTATCAGCTACAATCCGATTATTTACTCATTTTTATCAGTACTAACCAAATTAATTGTCATTTAAATTGTTATTTATACTAAGTGAGATTATTATTAACCTATTATTTGTAAATTAAATAGGAGTTAAATTATATATTGATATTATTATTAGAAGTAATTATTTTTATAATAAGATTATTTCTAATTTATATACTGACTTTAATTAGGATTAGTTGTATCATGGTTATTGTAAATTATCATTAGTTTTTATTATTATTAACTATTATTATTAGTAATTAGTATTAGTTATTAGGATTATTGTTATTAAATATTATTATTACTAACTATTATTAGTAGAATTAGTTTTAGGATTAGTTTTAGTAGGCCATTAGGTTAAAGAAAAAAAACCTAAATTGATCAATATAAAAAATATATACACAAGTATATGGGGCCTTGTTTGGATTACTCAAAGGCCCAAAAGAGCCAACATTGGCAGCAAAAGAGTCGAGCCAGGGGTGCTGAAAAAGGAAGGGGTGATCAAAAAGATACAGCAAGATTCCAAATCAAAATATCTTGGCATTGAAGGCA
This sequence comes from Vicia villosa, assembly GCF_029867415.1. NCBI lineage: Eukaryota > Viridiplantae > Streptophyta > Magnoliopsida > Fabales > Fabaceae > Vicia > Vicia villosa. Next base: position 114,796,549 of record NC_081180.1, read on the forward strand.
AGATTTTTCATCAAATTTTTTTTTTTAAACCTAATTGATTCAGATATATATAAGCACCAGAATAACAAACGCAGGGAGGGAAAAAGGGGACAAGGTTTTGCAGCCATAGGAACCATATGCAAACTAAAAAACCGTGAAATTCAAGAGACTTGCAGTCAAGGTTTTAAAGGGTTTGAAGCAAAATAAAGGATCCCATTTGCTTCCTGGTGATGCTCTGATCGATTCCAGCCCACAAGCCATCGATTGAAAGGGACTGAGACGCCAAAACGCATCTGTGGTTAAACCCCACTTTTCCGAATTCAGTGCCCATACGTGCAGGCGTTTTAAACTCGTTTTGATTATATATTCATGCTTATAACAATGATTCGATGCTGTCTGTATAGTTTGATTGAGGTTTTAATGCAGGTATAAATATTCACCATGGCTTGGGTTAGAAGCATTGATTTGGGGCTTTCAGGAATATACAAAATTAGACCGATTTAGTGCCTCCATCGTGTTTAGAACATGATTTCCAATTGAACCATATGATTATTGGGAATTTATATTACCTATTTTATGAGATTGAAATACGCAGGTATTGGCTACAAACAGGTATCGCAGCAGAGCCATAGCTAATCCGTAGCGAATGGAGTCTGTGTTTTCACGAAGAAGAAGATGTCCCTCTGCACACGAATCGTTTTTTGAATCCCTGCGTCTTTGTTTCCTTTTATTTTATTAGCGCGCGTTCATTTACAGAAGAGGAAAGCTGGTCTAGTGGAGGAGAAGCGTGCCTGCAGGTCTTCATGCGTGACGACGCGAGTTCGATCCTCGCCTCCGTCAATATTTTTTTAGAATTAATTGTTCCCAGATTGCGTGCGTGATATTGCAGGGGACCTACGATGCGTCTTCACTCTAAGACCCTTGGATGAATCTGGAGATGGATCTAACGTCCATCAGGCTGAGGGCATACCATGGATCTCCCAGGCGCGCTACGCAGGATTTCACCACCAGGTTTCTTTTATATATTATTTATATATTATTTATAATTGTTAATTATCTTAATATATTAATATATATGATTTATTTTTTAAATTAGGATTAGGATAATCTAATTAGGATTAGGGTTATGACTATTGAGAATTATTATTTTCCCCGATTATGTCGATTATTCGATTAACTTAATTTATTCAACTTTAATTATAAATTACAAAAAAACCCTAGAAAGGCCACCAATATTAGGGTTTGCCCGATCCCATCACCATTTGGACAAAAATATTAATTCAATTGTTTCTTGATTAATTTATCAATTTTCTCCTCGATCCGACTAAACCTACTAGTCGCATTGGCGAGAAATAAATTTAATCAGATTAATCTAACATTAATTTAATTAATTTGTTTACTAATAATTCAAAGAACTCTCGAATAATTCTCTCCTCGACCCGACTAAATCTATTAGTCGCATTAGACGAGAGATGAAAAAATATCAAATCTAAAATACATTCAATTTGCTGCTGCGACGATCGAATCTATCGATCAGAGTAACCAGCAATGCACAATTCAATCCGTTAACTATAATGATCAAACCTATTGATCATCGCAACTAACGGTGACATACTAAACCAGGGTTGTACGCCCAAACATTCAAAACACACTAAACCACGACACTACAGATTTTCATCCTTTTAAATACTGCGATTTTCAAATCTACGACAAGGTAATTCAAAATACCTTCGAACTTCGTATTTCAAAAAAACTATGATAGGCCACTCAAAAAGCCTTTAAAACAATTTCAAACCATATCAAATTCTAATTCTAAGGTGTACAACCCTGTGCCCGAACTACGTTGACTCTGATTCTCCCTAAGGAGATACGTAGGCACTTGGATAACCAAGGCGAGTCCCCCTCCCTAAAATCTCAATTCACTTAAAATCTCAATTTTGCCCTTTTCACTTCTTTAGCTATTATCCTAAATAATTTAGCCATAAACTGTTACCTTAGATTCAAAGCCATAGGAAAGGGTTGAGGGTGCCTAACACCTTCCCTCGACCCGATTATAATAATCTTACCCCGATTCTCTTAACTGCGTAGGGTTTCCTATTCGCCCTTCAGAATAGGTGGCGACTCTAAAATCTATAATTTTTAGGGCAGGTTGCTACAGGATGCCTAAATCCCAGGGCAAGCTATCTCATGTTTGGGTTTAGATATGACTCAACTTTATGTACATATGTGCACAATCCTTTAAACATCTTGTATTTAAGGGCAAGATGCTTTAAGTTAGAGATCGATTGGTTCGAACTGGCCTATTGAGGCATTCGTTAACCTTCTAATTGAATTAACGCACCCATTCTATTTTAGATCGGGCACTTCTGACCTTGTCAGAAGCTTCCTAGAGTCTGACTTATATTAGAGCCGTTATAGGAGTGTGAACATCAACTTTGACATCTATGGCAATAACATCAGTAGCGATACCAACGACATCAAAAGCTACATCAGATTCATTTGAAACGATAGATATGATATGTAAGCGTTGCCAATGTTGTCAACCTTTGTTGGATGATTTGATCTAATTTTATAGTTCTCAACAGAGGCGTTGAAGGATAAGAAGGTCTTTTGGCTTCCAACGGCTAGTTCCCAACGGATAGAATCAAGCATTGTTGTAGATAGTACTTTCCTTTGTCTTGTAGATTGATACATTGTGAGTTGGTGGGAGACAACTTCTGTAAAATAGTACGCGTACTGGATTAGTGGAATCCTTAATGTACTGTTGTACTATTTTCTTTTTGACTAAGCTCTTGATCTTATCTTCAAATAATGTAATTTTGGTTCTGAAGTAGTAAGCTTGGAAGAGATTAACTTGTCTTCATCTTTCTGATAATGATTGATGTGAAGCATAGAATCATTATCTTGTGAGAGTCAGAGTCTCGTTTATCAAAACTTAACAGCAGCAGCTTTTCTGAAAAGCGACACTCGACTTCTGATCTAGAGTGGTCTTGTGATGCTATAGCTTTTCCATATATTGTTTCAGAATCCTTAGAATTAGAACATTATTTTCCAGATATGCAGGCCACAGCCAATCTGAAAACAAGTTATTTCTTTGTTAAAGGTACTTCTGATTCTTGTATCTTTGGCATCTGATCTTTGCTTGATTAGCTCGGTTCTAATATTCAGTACATCCTTGAGTCTGATCTTTGTATTCTCGACTTGACCTTTGATGTATCTGATCTTGTATTCCGAATCTTTGACTTTGTATTCAGAGTTAGAAGAAACAACTCTTTTGATGAACAAATCTTGGCTCCTGATCTTGACTTGAAAGCTCGCTCTTGTGTATTGGCTTCCGATCTTTGTACATAAGTTCTAACATAATTCTTGTGTATTGGCTTCTGAAGTAACAACTTATTTGAGAAGCGCACAGTAACTCTCCTTCTGATGAACATTCAGAATTCTCCAGAACTACTGACGTTTCTTCAGATTCAGCTGCAAATATTATTTTTGAGTTGCCTTGCTTGTTTCTGATGATTCTTCACGGACAACAATCCCGAATCTCTTAGAAGATATTACCTGCACACTCAAGAAAACTATTAGAAACTAAATTTTTACATTTAAAATATATGTATTGTTATCATCAAAACATAGAGGCTTATTGCAGAACCAAATCTTGTTCTTACAATCTCCCCCTTTTTGATGATGACCAAAACATTTATTTTGATGGAACAATTTCACAGGAATAAAACAACAATATTTTATGTTGGAATGTACTTATAAGAACTTGCTTTGTCAGAAGGTACACCAAACATATTTTATACATTTTTACGTGTGTTGTTTTACTAGGTCTATCAAAATCATCATCTCTTCTCCCCCTTATTGTCATAATAAAAAAGGATATAAAAACAGATTTCAAAAGAAGTTATTTTGATGAAGTTATTTAGACTCGGGTAGCACATCATATTCAGAGTTTCTTAACAGCAGCTCCCCCTGAATGTGTTAATTCCAAAAATTAATTTATGCTTGTTCAGATTCTTTCTCTGATCCCAAGACTCACAAAAATTGAATATTTAAGATATCAGAACATAAAGTAGACACAAAATACTCCCATATGGTCTAAAAGAGCATAAGCCTTTAGCATCTGGATTTGTTCATTAGAACTTAAGTCTTAAGATCTTCAAAGCTTTTTTTCTTTGGACATTGGAACCTCATAACTTCAGAGTCTTCTGTTTTTGATCTGCTAATGTTCGTCAGAACCTTTGTAGCACAGAAACGAGAGTTCGGTTCTTTTGAGGTTGGCCACACTGTTCACCAGATTCAGAACCTGTTTCTCAGATGAGACACTCCCCCTGAGTATCAGACTCGGTAAAGATCAGATATCCTGATTATGAACCGTCTTAGGTAACTCCCCCTGGTTCCAATAAATCAGATACTATCTTTTAGAGTCTTGATGTAAGAGATCTCTCATTCTTAGAGATTGATAGATAGATTCATTTCAGAGCCTGATTTCCAATCTGGAAAACTCAGTGCATAAATGAAATCTTTCCGATCCTGATTTGTTAAATCTGAGTGAGATATTTTATAGCATCTGGAGAATCAAAGTTTGTCTTGATATAACTCTTTATTTTGAATCTTCTACCCGGTACTTACAGACAGTCTTCAACTTCTGATACGCTCATTTATTCTAGCACACATCTTTGGGTGTCGATTTTGTCTTGACTGCTTCCAAGAGAACTTGTATTATGAATGTCCCGTTATGATGTCTTCTGATCTTTATTTGATTCTGAAGGTTCTTCAATTTCAGCAACTTTCTTTCATTTTGTCCTCTCTAAGAATGCCTAGTGAACTTGTTCAGAGTTCCTCGATTATCAAAAAACAAATAAACATCAGAGGTAAATGCTTAGATTTTATGTTTATGAGGTTAGGAAAACAGCATAAGTATTTAACACAGTAAGCATCCTATCAGAAGGTTCATAAATTTCAAGATAATGTCAAACTCAGAATTCAACCTTACCATTATTTAAGAAAATCTTTCAAAACATTATTATGATAATTATTCATCTTTCAGAGTCTTAGGTTATTTTCTCATCACTGTATTCATATATGATCATTCAGTAGAGATAGTATAGAATACTTGAAGATAAGCTATTTCTCGAAAAGAAAAATTAAACTTTAACTTTTTCATTCATTCATTAAAGAGCACAGACACATACAGACACAACCAGACGATACTATAATAGCTTATAATTAATCGAAACTTCATAACAGAGACAACCGCAACTAACATAATGAACATAATCCATCTAAACTATATAGATATTATTTTTACATCTTACTTCCTCAAGAGTATGTTTGGGTCCATAGAACATATTTGTTCTAACAATCCCATCCTCGACGAAGAGTTCAGAGAGGACTCTCCCAAAAGGTATAAAGGGTTGTTGATGGTTCCCGGAGATAATAACCGACTCTTTCAGATAGTTGTAGATGGTGTGAGGTAGATTAAATTTGACATGATTCACAAGATAGTAAATCATAACGATGTCATCAAAATCTAGAGTATCTTCATTGAACTTTCTTTATCTTAAGTTGTTTTGAATAAACTGAAACCACAAAGAAGCAGTGGGAATAAATGTTTAAGGATCGGCAGGTGCAAAATCTTTGGAAGTGTCATGGATAGAACTTAGCCTTTCTTCACTAGAGTATTTGATATTGAACTTTTCATTAGTGGTGCCAGATAAAGGACAGCAAATGGCTGCAGAGATGGATATAGAGTTGATTATGAAAGGAATCCCAAAAATAGTTGATGAAATAGAGACACCATTTTTTTTAATAGTGGCGTACTTCCAAAATTCTTTGACTATGATGGGATAAATGGGTCCATGCGTTACATCTAAATATTTTGACCATCCTTGAAACACGATGCATTCTTTAAAGATGAGGTTGAAAGGACCTAACTTAGACGGAACAGGCCTTAGTTCATGAAGAACTTCAAGAAGTTCTTCATTTCTATGAAAGGTTTTCGCAGGCATGACAAAAGATGAACAAAAAAAAAGGATTAAGAGAAAAGAATATGAAGAAAGACAAATAGCAGGAGGAACTTTAAATAGAGGAAGGAAAATGTGACATACTCACTAAAAGATTTTGAAACTGACACCTCAATAAATGTAAACTCGAGAACCAAGATAAATGACGAGTCTCAAAAATAAATGATGGAGACAAAGCTCAAAGAGGATAAAGCGTGTTAAAGCCTTTTCAATTTCCAAGATAATAACTTACTAAAAAAGATGTATGTAATAAATGAAATAAATAAGTTTTAGCAAGATTCTTGGTCAAGATGCAATGATGACTGTAAACTATTTTTAATGTCAGGGAGACGTAACTATAAGATATTCAAAATAAAGATATATAGTAAATGCGATATTAGAGATAGAGTTTAGAAATTTTGACCAGTCAAAGCTTCCCTTTAAAACAACTTGATTCCTTTTCACCTTTAATTCTAAAAGCTTGAACTTCTACCTTCCAAATTCAGAGCCATACTTACAGCTTCTTCTTCTTCTTCAGAGTCTAATCCAATCTTTCTTCTATCTGCTGACTCTTTATCATGGATACTCCTTCAGACACTTCAAATCTTGATCTGACAATTTCTTTGCAGACTTTTGATGATAATGCCTTTGAATAATTCTAAACTCCATATCTTCTGGTAGTTGAGTGGAGTATGAGATCTTTATTGGATCTATCTTCCCAAGATAACATCTGACAACTTGGACCAGAAGATGTTGTCTTCAACAGGGTTTACAGCAACCAGAGTTTTTCTCTTCTTGAATCTCTCTACACGGTTAAGTGTTTGATTCAAAAATCAATATAGAGTCGGAGCTCTGATACCAATTGAAGGTGGAGAAAAACATAAGAAAGGGGGATTTAATTTGGGTTTTTAATAATTCCCTTTCTTAAAACTCTTGCGCAGAAGCTTTAGTAGTAGTTGTTTATTAGAAGCTTTAAGCTCTTACTTATCAGAAGCTTAGCGTTTCATAGAAGTATTCAACCTTCTTCGAAACTAGAGTTTTCTTAGAGATTCTGATATCTTGAAGACAATAAACAGAAGTAAATGACACCAGATATATCCTGGTTCACTTGAGAAATTCTCAAGCTAATCTAGTCCACCCTTTCGAGGTGATTTCGCCTTGAACTCAAGGTCTTAATCCACTATAACCAAACTGATTACAATTGCACGGGAAACTGCCAGTGACTCACAGTACAATGCACAAGCAACAACAAGTGACTAGCAACCTTGCATGGGCAACCTCCGGTGACTAACAACCTTGCATAGGCAACTCCTGTGACTAACACCTACACAAGCAACCACTTGTGACTGACCAACAATGACATGTTCAGTGATCTGATTCAACATATATTAAATTCATTGACCTCCGCACAAGCAACCGCTTGTGACTAATAACCAATGACCTGTTCAGTGATCTGATTTAACAGATATAACATTCATTGACTCCTTTAGAGTTCTGACCTTCACTCGGTCTTATAAGAGGATTTCCACAATGACCGTAACCACTATCTTCTCGATCTTCTGACCTTCACTCGGTCTCTCAAGGTACAATCAAACAACTATTTGATAAAGGTTTGCTTACAATAGAATGCTTCTACATAAGCTGGATGTAAACACTAAATTAAGCACATATTGTTTATCACATTTTTGAGCAACAACTCATGTGTTAGAACAAGTTACATGAAGAAACCTAGACCTAAAACACAATACGAGCACCAACTCTGGTGTTCATTACATTGTTCTACAAATATGCATATAATAAAAAGTTTGGTAGCATCTTGTAGTAGTCTTCTTCTTCATCTTCTTTGTTGAGCAAGTTCCGAGCAACAACTCCCTGCTTCTTCTGATTTCTATTAAGATGTATATGATTGTAGTTGAGTAGCAACTTGTAGAATCTTCTTCTTCATCTTCTGATCAGCTTATGCATATCTACTTAGGCATTAGCATCAGCTAAATGGCCCAGTAGCATTTTGGATTAATGTGCGCTTCAGCTTCTCTTTTTGACATATGCTTCTTAAGCACATATTGTTTAGCACATTTTTGAGCAACAACTCATGTGTTAGAACAATTTACATGAAGAAACCTAGACCTAAAACACAATACGAGCACCAACTCTTGTGTTCATTACATTGTTCTACAAAGATGCATATAATAAAAAGTTTGGTAGCATCTTGTAGTGGTCTTCTTCTTCATCTTCTTTGTTGAGCAAGTTCCGAGCAACAACTTCATCCTTCTTCTGATTTCTATTAAGATGTATATGATTGTAGTTGAGTAGCATCTTGTATAATCTTCTTATTCATCTTCTGATCAGCTTCTGCATATCTACTTAGGCATTAGCATCAGCTAAATGGCCCAGTAACATTTTGGATTAATGTGCGCTTCAGCTTCTTTTTTTGAAATATGCTTCTTAACATTAGTTTGTAGGCATTATCATCTCTCTTTATATGTTTGTTCATGTTAATCTGTATTGGTTGAGTTCCATTTCAAACCAAGTCACAATTAACAACTGCAGCGACAAAAATTGTTATAGAAGTGTGAACATCAACTTTGACATCTATGGTAATAACATCAGTAGCGATACCAACGACATCAAAAGCTACATCAGATTCATTTGAAACAATAGATGTGATACGAACAACATAGGCATTACCAATGTCGTCAACCTTTGTTGGATGATTTGATCTTCTTTTATAGTTCTCAACAAAGACGTTGAAGGATAAGAGGGTCTTTTGGTTTCAAATGGCTAGTTCCCAACGGATAGAATCAAGCATTGTTGTAGATAGTACTTTCCTTTGTCTTGTAGCTTGATACGTTGTGACTTGGTGGGAGACAACTTCTGTAAAATAGTATGCGTACTAGACTAGTGGAATCTGTAATGTACTGTTGTACTACTTTCTTCTTGACTAAGTTCTTGATCTTATCTTCAAATAATGTACTTTTAGTTCTGAAGTAGTAAGCTTGGAAGAGATCAACTTGTATTCATCTTTCTAATAATGATTCTGATGTGTAGTTCAAAAGCTACTTGATGTGAAGCATATAATCATTATCTTATGAGAGTCATAGTCTTGTTTATCAGAACTTGACAGCAGCAACTTTTCTGAAAAGCGATACTCGACTTCTGACCAGGAGTGGTATTTTAAAGCTATAGCTTGTCCAGATATTATTTCAGAATCCTTAGAATTAGAAAATTGTTTTTCAGATTTGCAGGCAACGGCCAATCTAAGAACAAGTTCTTTATTTGTTGAAGGTACTTCTGATTCTTGGATCTTTGGCATCTGATCTTTGCTTGGTTAGCTCGATTCTGATCTTCAGTACATCTTTGAGTCCGATCTTTGTATTCTCGGCTTGACCTTTGATGTATCTGATCTTGTATTCAGAATCTTTGACTTTGTCTTCAAAGTTAGAAGCAACAGCTCTTTTGATGAATAAATCTCGGCTCCTGATCTTGACTTGAAAGCTCGGTCTTGTATATTGATTTTCGATATCTGAACAGAAGTTCTAAAGGAGTTCTTATGTATTGGCTTCTGAAGCAACAACTTATTTGAGAAACGCACAATAACCCTCCTTCTAATGAACATTGAGCATTCTTCTGAACTACTTATGTTTCTTCAGATTCAGCTGCAAATAGTATTTCTGAGTTTCCTTGCTTGTTTCTAATGATTCTTCACGGACAGCAATCTAGAATCTCTTAGAACATATTACCTGCACACTCAAGAAAACTAATAGAAACTAAATTTTTACATATAAAATATATGTATTGTTATCGTCAAAACATAGAGGCTTATTGCAGAACAAACTCTTGTTCTTACATGCAGTTGGTTGAACTATGAAGATGAAGGTGACATTGATGGAAAAGGGTTAGGTTTTGTAAATGAACGATAAAGATGCTCTTGAATGAAAATTGTTTCTCAGCGCTGAATGTTAGGGTTGAAAATGGTTTCGCAAATGGAAATGAAAAAATGTGTTTCGTTTAAGTGAATAAATCATTCCACCATGGTCATCTAAACTAATCCTGGTGATATATGGTTTGCCTAATGAAATTTTATGAAAAAGCGCCAGGTTTTAAGCATATAAGGATTTTAAAAAATCCAACCAATTGCATCCTATAAGGAAAATCATGTTTCCACGTAATATACATTAATCTCTCCAAATATGCTACTGAAGAGACATCCTAATTGTGTTTCGTTTAAGTGAATAAATCATTTTACCATGGTCATCTAAACTAATCTTGGTGATATATGGTTTGCTTAATGAAATTGTATGAAAAAGCGCCAGGTTTTAAGAATATAAGGATTTTAAAAAATCCAACCAATTGCATCCTATAGGGGAAATCATGTTTCCACGTAATATGCATCAATCTCTCAAAATATGCTACTGAAGAGACATCCTAATTGTGTTTCGTTTAAGTGAATAAATCATTTTACCATGGTCATCTAAACTAATCTTGGTGATATATGGTTTGCTTAATGAAATTTTATGAAAAAGCGCCAGGTTTTAAGCATATAAGGATTTTAAAAAATCCAACCAATTGCATCCTATAGGGGAAATCATGTTTCCACGTAATATGCATCAATCTCTCCAAATATGCTACTGAAGAGACATCCTAACTATGTTTCATTTAAGTGAATAAATCATTTTACCATGGTCATCTAAATTAATCTTGGTGTATATGGTTTGCTTAATGAAATTTTATGAAAAAGCGCCAGATTTTAAGCATATAAGGATTTTAAAAAATCCAACCAATTACATCCTATAGGGGAAATCATGTTTCCACGTAATATGCATCAATCTCTCAAAATATAATCAATATACACATATACCTTTTAAAAAAAATAGTTTTTAGACAATATTAAAATCCAACCAAAAATCATAATTCTAAATTTAAAGATTTGCTCGAAATTAGTAACAAAACAATTTTTATAAATATTACAACAATGCTGTATGATATAATTACAAATTATAATAGGATGATCTCAAAAGATAGAAAATATATGTTACATGTGATATATATATATATATATATATATATATATATATATATATATATATATATATATATATATATATATATATATATATATATATATATATATATATATATATATATATAATCCTCTAGAAAAAGAGATTATTACACTACTACTCGATTAAAGAAAAAATAATTGGAACTTTTATTCTTAATAGTTTGAATTATCATCTTAAACATTTTTTTTACATACCTCATGATTTTGAGGATGTGGACCGTCATATTTTTACTATTTACTTAGCACATAGAATCCATGACCTATAGGCCTAATTTCCGAGCTGTGTAACCCATATAAAAGATTTATTAGATGAATTAGGTTGAAAATAGGTCGTTGAACTTGGTCGATAAGAGGATATAATGGAGAACTCCCATAGGGAAAAAAACTCCTCTAACCCCACTTTCTCTTCCATGTTAATTCCTTACGAAGACCTTCTTAAGTGGAGAGGTTGAAGAGGATAAAGGGAAGAAGAAATGATGTACATCGGTCTTGGTCTCGACCTATGGTCTAATAAGGTATTTTTTAATATTAATAACAATTTAATATAATAAATAATGTATAAAAAGTCAATTTTAAATTTTTTAAAAGACAATTAAGTGATCTTAAATTTCAAAGTGCTACATGGCAAACATTTAATAAGTCACATATAGCTAGGGGTGGGAATAGGCCAGGCCGGCCTACAGGGGCCTATAGCCTAGCCTACTTAAGGCCAGGCCAGGCCAGGCCTATTTGATAAAAAGGCCAGGCTTGGGCTTTTTTAAAAGCCTATTTAATAAAATAGGACAGGCCTAGGCTATTAAAAAAGCCTATAAAGCCTTGTAGGCCGGCCTATATTTTCATATATTAAAATTAGACTAAATAGGTTGGCCTATATATGCATATGTATTAGAAAAAGTGTTAAATAGATTGGTCTATATATGCATATATATTAGAAAAAATGCTAAGTAGGTCGGTCTAAATGTTCATATATATGCGACCTATAAGGCTTCTTAAGTAATATGAATGAATTGAAAACATTAATAAAAAAGAGGCTTTTAAATAGGCTTTAAGGCCAGGCCAGACTTTTAAAGAGGCCAGGCCAGGCTGAAAAAATGAGCCTATAGTAGGCCATAGGCCAGGCTCAGGCCTTGTAAGTTTATCGTAGGCCAGGCCCAGGCCTTATAAAGCCTAGCCTAGCCTAGCCTATTCCCACCCCTACATATAGCTCATCAGTAGTAATAATTTTTTTAAAGTTGAACTCAAAGGAGGGCTTTAATTATTATTTATATAACAAAATATATTCACGAAAACTCTTTTTTTTTTTTTTTGAACATGATCAAACCCAAAAATAGCCTAGTTATAAAATCATTTAGTTATTTAAACCCATTTCTAATATGAAAGTTGTGGTGTCTAGGATTGATGTTTAGGTGATGTGCATGTATTAATTTTCTTCTTCTTTTTTATTTATCTTAGTTATTATTTAATTACATAACTAATTACATTTAATTGCCAAAATATAATTATATATTTAATTACATTGAATTTTCAAGAACAACATTTGCAATTCAATATTTCTTTAATGTTTTTTTTTTACCAAGAGAAAATTAACTCATATCATTAATCAACAAAGTAGCAAATTAATTTTAAGTCCCTGTCTATTGTGAGAACAACATTTGCAATTCAATATTTCTTTAATGTTAAGTCTATGTAGAAAATTAATTTTTGTTTACAATAGACTCTTATTTCGTTAATATTAAACCTGTGTAAGAAATTAATTTTTTAAATAATTGTTCTCCACATTTTTCAGCATTTAATTTTTATAATAATTTACTTTTATTATACAAACAATATCAGTTTGTAAATTGTACATGTTGAGTACACTGATTGATAATTTCATCAACGTGGAGCTAGCTAAGAGTCGTAAATGTTTGTCTTAGTGTGATTCGTATGAAAAGTCTATCTTTCTCATGTGATGGTTGCTAGTTGATATGGATCTCGTATGCGCCGAGGTCTTAATGATTAATTTATTTATCGTTACATCCATGTCACCTTGACTAACTGAGGGTAATTCATGGGAATCGATACATTTGTTCCTTTGTCCGCTTTTGGCCCATTATGGTTATAAGTCCACATTGAATTTATTTTTTATTACTTCTCAATTTGAATAATCCTCTACTTTTGTTTTGGGCCAACCTTGTCGACATGTCCCTTTCATTGTCTTAGCTTGGATCCATTCTCTGGACTAGTTGAGGATTAGCGTGAGTTAAATTAAATATGGGTCAAAACCTGACCCAGAAGACCAAATGTACACATTTCATTCAAGCATGAGGTCAGTAAGAGCGAAATACTTTAGGTAACTGATCATGTAAGAGACTAGAATATGTCTAGCTCTCTCATTTGGCTATTCCCACCTTATCAACTTTAGGCAAAAAGATAGGTTGGGCTTATTAACTTGACCAAATTCGGCTTCCTTTTGTCATGATAACTATGGTCCGGGTGGTCATTTATAGGCAACGTTGCGTTTTGAATATTCTATTGATGTGTTAAAATGAATCATTAAGAAGTATGATATGGTGATTGTGGGCCGACTTATTAGACTTAGACAATTAAGTTGAACTAATTCGGTCTTGCATTATGGGATGCTTAAATCCCGGGGCAGGCTATCTTAAGTTTGGGTTTGGATCTGACTCAACTTTATGTACATATGTACACAATCCTGCAAACATCTTGTATTTAAGGGCAAGATGCTTTAAGTTAGAGATCGTTTGGGTCGAGCTGGCCCATTGAGGTGCGCGTTAACCTTCTAATTGATTTAATTCACCCATTCTATTTTAGATCCCGCACTTCTGACCTAGTTAGAAGCTTCCTAGAGCCCGAATTATATTAGGGAGTGCTTCCATCTTACAACTAACCCCCTCTCTCCTAACTAAATCTAAAGGTATACAATCCCCCAAGCATAAGACTTGTATGGCCAAAGTGCTTTAGTTAAAAGTCTGTGATACTATAAAGTTATCGTGGACAATCGATTGGTGGAAGATGGTTATTTTAAAGATGACATGGTGGAAGAGTCAGGAGATACAAATATAAAGTCTCTAAATTACTAGTACAGTACAATTTGAGATCCAGGCAATGCGACTTGAAATCGATTTAACTTTGTAAGTGATTTTCTTCTCTAATGTTTTCACTGATAATATTTTGCTAGAAGTCGCCCATAGGTGTTAGGATACCTTGGAAGGTTCTGGTTTAACGCTCGTAAGAGAGTTGACAAATACCGCAAGGATAACCAATAGGTTTATAGCCTATAACTCTTGTAGGACTTTCCCGGAGGTGCAAGGAGAGGCCGGATGATTCCTTCATATTTTTCTCTTAGGATACATCGTTAAGAGCAAGGCGAGATTGGTTGGTTCCTTCATTGTGCTTACGTAGGAGTACTCTTTAATAGGTGAAAAAATATACAAGTGTGTTCCTTACTTATGGTCCCATAAGAATCTTCATTAGGCGCAAGAAGGTCCGGATGCTTTTCTGCATTATACTCCTATATCCAGAGGCTGCAGATCAGTTCATATGGTGGCGAGCGCACGGTTTTTCTGTAAAAAATGCTTATAATTTCCTTGCAGGGATATGTAGAAATGGTGGTCATGTTGGTGAATATAAGGCAAAGGTATTTAAAGCGCTTTGGTTATCAAATTTACCTAGCAAGATTTTGGTTTTCGCATGGAGATTGATTCTTAACAGATTACAAACAAAAGACGAGTTAGCTAAGCGAGGGGTGCTTTCGGGTTATCACGATCTAGTCTGCCCGCTCTGTTTGGATTTTGAGGAATCCCATTCTCACCTCTTTCTCTATTTTCCCATCTCAGCTATTGTGTGGAGATCTATCTTTAGGTGGCTTGGTTTGGCTCCGATTCATAATGCGGTTTCTATCGACGATCACTTACTAACTTTCAAGTCTCGAATGAAAGGGAAGAAATTTAGGAGATTCAAGCTCCTTTTTTGGATGTCAACAATGTGGTCTATTTGGCTCATGAGGAACGACACACTGTTTGAAAGAGGACGTCAAGGTGCGGAAAACATTATCTTGCTTTGAAAAAACTTGTCTTGGGATTGGTATATATGTAAATTTTGATGGTGTTCAACTATCACACACCCTAACACATTGTTTGGTTTTAGGTATTGTGTGTGGATGGAAAGTTAGAAGGAAAGAAAGTTTATTGAAATATGTGTTTGGATGCAATGTCATAGAGGAAAGAAAGTAGTTTTTAGATTGGTCCCACTTCAAAAAATTTTCTCACCAAATATGAGAAGAAAGTTTAAATTGTTCATTCAATTTTATAAAAAAACGAAAATGCCCCTCACTTCTTAAAAAAAATTTATTGCTTACGTATACTTTTTATCACCAATTAATTTGTTTATTTTATTTTATATGATATATGGTTTGAAGCATAATAGTATATAATTTAAAATACACCATCACAAAGAATAATTTTTTATAAGAAAATTATATTAATCATTTTTTAATACATTGGTAATACATAATATGAGTTTACATACAATAATTATTGCTTAACAATGATAAAAATAAAACTACTCTAAGACTATTTAAATGTTTTTATTTAATTTTAAAAAGGGTTATTTTAGTCATTTTATGTTAATATATCTTTATTTCCTTTCACTTTCTTTTCACTTTCACTCATCACAAACAACTAAAAAATCATTCCACTTTCCTCTAACTTTCTCACCACTTTCATTCTTTTATGCTTTGTTTGGATCACAAAAGAAAATAAAAGGAAAGAAAGTGAGAGGAAAGATTGTTAAAGGAAAGAAAATAAGAAGAAAGTGAATAGAAAGTGAGGTGATTATTTAGTTGTTTGATATAAGTGAAAGTAGAACGAAAGAAAATTAAAAAGTAAAATAAAAATATATATATTTTGAAAATTACATTAATACCCCTATACATATATGTATTCAAATAAATTTAAATTTAAATAAGTAAATATTTAAATATAACATACATGTTTATTTTTTATTTTTTTTATATTGATAAGTGATTGACGACTTATTTATTTATTTATTTTTAAAGTTAAATTTATTATTTAAATTATAGTTTACTATTGTTTAATTATCCAGCGTCAAATATATTTAACAAAAAGAAACAACTATCTAAAAATAATGAGAAAAACACAACACAAGGCAAAAACAAGGCTGAGCACATGTGAGGATAAGTTTTTAATAAATCATTTGCAAGGACATTTTAGATATTTCACCGGCAAATAAGCTTTTCATATGCTTTCTTTCCAAAATTGAGCGGAAAGCATAATTCACGTGGGACCCATGCTACTTTCAAGAAACTTTCCATCTTACTACTTTCTTTCCTTCCACTTTCTCCACAACCAAACATAGTGTTAATATTCTTTCCTCTTACTTTCTTTCCTTTCACCTTTTTCCCATCCAAACAGAGCATAAGAGTGTGTTTGGATGAAGTATTTTAATGAGGTAATGTAATGTTTTGAGGGAATTTAAAATAATTTGCACAAAGTTTATTGTTTGGATACAAAAATGAAGAATTGTTAAAATGATGGAAATTTATGAAATATTTTATCTAAGTTAAATTTAATCGTTTTGAAATGACACCAAAAACCAAAGAATTTGAAATTTCTCTCATACTCCATAGAATGTGTTTGTTACTATTATTTCTTCAAATTTTACAAATTGGTCCTCATATTTTCCAAAATTACAAAATTGACCCCAAAATTTTTCAAAAAATTGCAAATTGGTCTTTACTAATTTTTAAAATTTACAATTTAGTCCTTCAAATTTTTAAAATTTGCAAATTGGCCGGTCCCTACTTTTCAATTTTTTAATTTGGTTCATAAAATTTTAAATTTTATAAAAAATGTTCTCAAAAATTTAACAATGAATTATTTTAATACTCCATTCAAACAAATAATTTAAAAATGAATAGATTTCAATTGAATCATTTGAATTGTTTTGAATTTTAAATTCCTTTAAAATTTCCAATTACCTCATCCAAACACACTTTAAAGTTATCTCTTGGGTCCTAACCTTAAGATTATTATCATTTTCATGAGGCTTCGATGCCCATAGAGGTGAGGAGGTCTAAGTTCCAAGATCTTACTAGGTTAAACCTTATAGTTTTTAAAGTATAAAGTTGAAAATTTGAATAAGTTTCTCCTTTTGTTAGAAGAAATATACTGAGAAAACTAGTTTCTCATCCAATGTACTCATTGTTTACAAGTAAGAACCACAAATGTAGCGTGCAAGTAAAAGAAGCTAGAGGAATCAAGAGTTTATAATAGTTGGTATTTTAGGTGAGATTGATTTCATGTAACTCCACCTATGTACTTTGTTTTTTACCTGTTTTATTATGATTTATGATTATTGCTCTTGGGAGGCTTTGCTGAGTTACACAATATATGTTAATTTTGAGATAACATACGGTGTTACAACTAAGAATTCATTATATTTGTATCAGATTCTGAATACGGTCTTTGGTGAATCTGAACTCTTTACTCTAATTTCGTGAGATCCTTAATGCAAGTCGATTTTAGAAAAGACCATGGCTAATTTAAGTTACCTGAATAGTGGAAATTGGAGTTTGAAAAGATTTCCCTATGCTTGACATGTTTTGATAATGATCATGATATCATATAACCTAATGTTTGATATGATGTTATTTGAGATACTTTGTCGTGATATTGCTTGAGATGTTCATTTGTTTGATTCCCCATTGATGTTGCTTGTGTTTCCAATCTAAACGAATGGGATGGTATTGACTAATATTGTCAAGATACTAACCCTCTTATATTTACTTATTTAAACTTTCTTTTATGCTTTGTATTTCTTAAACTTATCAATTCAAAAACCATGCTTTGTACTTCTAAAACTTAGCAATTCAACCATGCTTTGTATTTCTAAAACTTAGCAATCCAAAACTATGCTTTGTATTTCTAAACCTTAGCATACAAAAAAACCTTTTTTGCCACTTTGGCTTTATCTTTAAAAAAAGAAGCATTTTTAAGGGAACTACAACGCTTTGAACATTCATTAAACAAAGAATGTACATAGGCATAAAATTCTTTGGAATCTTTCCAAGCAATTCTTTTCTCACCTCCCAGTCTTTTTATAAACAAAACAACAATTTTAAACCAAATACACATATTTTCAAAGAGGTTCTTACGGGGTACCTGATCGGGATTTTATATAAGTCAATCGGGATATCGGTGCAAGTCTACAGCTTAGTCGTTAAGTTTTAAAAGATATCGAACCCACAAGGACTGAGGGTCAAATAATACGGTCTTTCGTTGCAATTGGCAGCTAAGGCTTTCGATATTCGTTGGTTTTAGAAATGAAACTTAATTAAACTAAGATAAACAATAATTAATTAATCAGGTGTTTAGACACCGGTGTGCTATAGTCCAACTTCCCGGTTTAGCAACTTAATGGCATATTTTAAATAAATGGAGTCACTTTTCAGAATAAGTTATTTGAGTTAAAAACCTTTACCTCACACTTTCGTGTTTATTGACTTAGATTATACTATCAGTCCTAAAGTCCGCTCTCGCTAAATCTTTACAAACTGAAAATAATTTTTGAAAGTCGAATAAAATATAATCAACTCTAAAGCGCTCTCGCTGTATTTAGAGTTGATGTTCGATGAGCGCTATCCGGTAAAAACCTCACACTTTCGTTATTTTGATTTTAGACCTTAGGAAATTTACTTTCGTAAAAATACGACTCAATATTAAAAGAGGAAATCAGAACCAAAAAAATGCTTTGTAGAAATTTAAGCCAAACAGTTACTAAACCTGTCCGTCTGAGACCTCACACACCGGTTCAATAATTTAGCCGGACATATTATATTCTTAAATCAAATAGGAAACAGAATATGAATAAATTAACACAAGCATAACAGTAAAATTATTAAACAATGTAAGCATGTAAAAGAAACCTGTAGACTGAATGATTAAACTGAGCTCTATGTTCCAAAGCTTCAAACAGGTTCAAGCAATTCTTCACGTAACAGTACAGATCCGGAAATTAAATACTTAAACTAAACTAAGTGTAGTAATCCTTCAATGCAAAGAATTACTACTTTGGATGGTGAATTAAAAAGGGAACAAAGGTTCTGTGTGCAGAAATAACACTGGAAACAAAAATTCTAAAACTGAAATTCGGTGCGGAGACGAGAGAGCTTCAGTTGTGATATCTTCTCCTTTTACATCCTTCATAAAATCAGGTTAACTCGTATAATCAGTCTTCCACTTTCCTCATTTTTCGGATGCAGAACCGTCTCACGTATTGCTGAGATTTGCTAAGAAATAGGCGTAAAAATAGTGGAAAAGGGGTTTGTGCCTAGGGGCACACGTGAGTGCCTAGGGGAACACTTCACAAACTTAACTTGCATCCAGTTCTGAGAGGCACACTCTGAGTGCCTAGGGGCACACGTGAGTGCCCAGGGGCACACGTGATGTTGGTTACTTGGATCTTCGTTCTGGGCTTTACACATGGGCTTGGAACTTTTTGCATTTTTTTCTTTTCTTCATTTTATTTTTCTTTTTCTTGTTACTAACACCCCTATTGCTCATTATTTCCAATACTCGAGATTTATTTAAAGTTCCTGAAACAAATAACAAAACAGCATAAAACCATAATAAAATAAAATAATAACTAATTAAATGTTACGGATTGTGTTGTAATCGAGACCGATAATACGGTATAATTTCGTGTTGTCAAACTCCCCTATGCTTAAATCTTTGCTTGTCCTCAAGCAAATAATTATAAGAAATCAATTTTTGAAAAAAAATATTTTAAATGCAATTCATGGCATTACCCGAATTGTATAAGTCGCAATAACTTCAAAGTAACAGATACGGTAAAAATACTGAAGAATCCCCACGTTTGCAAACCATTCCGAGTCACGACACTATAGCTCTCCCTAAACCTTTTCTCCTAATTCTTACCCATTTTCATTCTAGCGCAATCACATTAAGCCCTTTACCTTAACATTCACATAGTAGGATAACCGGTTAGCGACTATGATCCCTGTTTTATCGTTTTCGCAACTGAGGAGTTCTGGTGCGTAAGGTTTTCGACTCCTTTTATTTATCCGTTAACAAATTGCGGGGGATCGAACCGTAGCTCACCCTACCAAGTTCAGCACCAGAGAAAACTGAACCAATCTGCAGCGGTTGAAATATTATCATTATTTTTTTTAACGGAATCAACACTGTTGGGCTAAACGACCGGGTGAGGATCATCTAACTTAGTTAGGTGCTGCCGTTAGTTAATAAAGTTTAATTAATAGCTTAGGGATCATTCACTTATATTCATCGGCTTCCTACGTAGTTCATGTCAAGATGGTGCCGACTGCTAAATAAACTACTCGGGGTAATTAAGAAGGTTCAAAGTCTAAGGTTTCGGTAAAGTGAATACTCAAAACGATTCAATAAGCGTGGGGTCCTAAAGTATTTGGACCGTACCTATCTTCAAGCGATTGGTTACTTAAGTACCCTTCGGGTGTTTAGATCTATGCATTTAAATTTTTAAAATTTTGTTATGGTTCAAATAAATGGGGAAGTTCGGACAAACACACGAAATTTGCATTATGAACTCGAAAGTACACAATTTTATTCAAGGGAAATTGCGGGAAAGGGAAATTATGGTGGAAAATAAATCTACTAAGAAAAATAAAGGACATAAGGCATAAAATAAATTCTAACTCCCCTATGCTTATTCCAAGCATTGTCCTCAATGCTTATGCTACTGGTCGCCTTGGTCGGGAGGTGGTTGGATGTTAAAGTGATCATAAAGGCCATCCACCCGCATAGAAAGTGCATGCATTTGGTCGCTTAAATCCCACATACCGTTGTTGGTCCAATTGGCATAGTCATGTTGCTCTTGTTGTATTTGTTGTATTTGTTGTGTCATGTCGGCGTTGTGGCGTACCATTTCGTCGTACATAAAGTCGAGCGTCATGGGGATAGGCCTCATTCTAGCTCCTTGTGTATTTGAGGGACCAGCTTGATCTTCGGGTGGCATTTGCATGTTGTCTTGGTTGTTACCACCTTGTTGTTCTAATTCCTCCTCCATTTCGTCCATAGCCGCATTGTCTTCTTGAATGATAGCTCCAGGAGCGGGTGCGTTTAAATCATAGAGCCAGTTATTCAAAAACCTTGGGTTGGTGCGTGCTCTATTTGGTAGTACGATACTTGGGACTTCTTTGTGGCCTACCATCAACGTATATCCTCCAGCCACTCTGTTCTTAATTAAATGACCGGAACGACAATAGTTGATGTCAAGGAAAGTAGTTGTCAGTGCGGGCATTTCTTCTATAACATTCCACAGGTTCAGCTTGATGGCTATGGACGTAACAAGACCGCCAATTCAAAATGGAGTAGTTTCGTCTCTTGAAATGAGGCTGTGGATATGTTGGAAAATGAAGGAGCTAGCGTTTATCCTCGATTCTTGTGAAAAATAACAGTGCATGATAAACAGCTCTCTTGCATTAACTTTGTTGTTGTTGGAACGAGCCATGATGGTGTTGGATAGAATGCGGTGGAAATACCGTATTGTCGGGTTATGAATTTTAGAAGCAAATAGCTTATCCCATCCAGCAGGGCGTTCACCGGTTAGGCTTTCCCATATTCCGAATCCCAATGTCATCCAATTCACGTTGGAGGGAATACGATAGTGTACACCTGGAGTTCGCGGGAAATGGAACATGTCGCTCAACTGCGCTTGAGATAAAGAATATTCATTGTTGAGCAATCGAAAATGGGCGACACCGGATAGGTACATACCGTCACCGGGAGGGGTGATGTATGAAAAGGAACTTAAGAACTCCAAAGTCAGAGATTCAGTGGTAGGGTGCCTCAAATTACAAATGTAGTCCAAGTTAGACCACTGCAGCATATCTCTTATATCTTCATATATTCCCAGCCTGCGCATGCACGTTTCACCAGGATATCTCGTAGCAATAACGGAACGTTGGTAAAAGGCTAGGTATCTATCTCTCTGAAGCTCACCGCGTTCACCTTGGCGGAAAACAATTCCGTTGAGGTCCGACTCTCCCCGATTTAGTTGGACACGTTGGTTTCCTCTTCTAGCCATGGATATAATTCTTCAAGGTTGATTTGTATAAGGCCAAGGAGAAGGAGTAGAAGGAGTAGGGAGAGTGTTTGAGAAATGATAAAGTTTGAGAAGTGATGAAGTATTGTGAAGAGAGTAGGAGATATAAAAGGTTGTGGAAAATTAAATGGGGTAGGTTGAATTTTGAAAATTAAATTTGAATTTTGAACTTGTGGTTTCAATGCTAATAAAAGTGGTGGTTTGAGTGTCATAAATTATAGAGAATCTTGGGCAGCTCTGTGATGCTTATCTGCTACGAGACAGAGAAAAATGAAGAGAAGAAAAAAATAATAAAAAAAAATAAAAAAGAAAGGTGCCGCTAGGCACACCTACTGCCGAGTGGCAGTGTGTAAAATAATATATAAAAAAAAAGGAAAAAGTGGGGAGTGCCTATAGGCACATGCACGACAGTGGCAGTATTAGGGAAAAAAGGGAAAAGTGCCGCTGGGCACTTAAATTAGGAGTGAGTGCCTATGGGCACTCTGCTGTCCCTAAAATTCATTTTTCTTTCTTTTATCCAGACATACCAAAACAACAACGCACATCATCATCACATGCAGATCAAAACAATAAATTAACGCGCAACATCATCACTTGCTAGTTAACAGGTCCTCATGCATTTTTCAAATCATTCATTAATATCTATGCATGCCAAGATTCCAAATTAACAGGTATAGGGAAGAACAATGTCATGCATGCTATGACAAGTTATGTTTACTGCCAATAAATAGCTTGACTACTATATGCATGCAATGTAATTGGACCATACAATTTAGAATGAAATAACATACCTAATATTAAGATAAAATTATACAGTTTCTTTATAAAAGATGCAAATTAATTAACACAGTATAATTTTACTCAAGTGAAAGGTAAAGAGATTCTCTTTTTTTTTTCTTTCTGCTACAGTAGATAGTTATTATAATAATATGCATTGTAATAGCAGGAATATAACAGAGATATTAAGCCAAAACCACAAACACAAAATTAGCAGACATATGAAAAGTGGAAAATTCAAAATTACCTAAAAAATGAAATAACTCTGAAAATTAATAAATGAAAATGAAATAATTCTGAAAATTAATAAATGAACTAATTATGAAAATAATTCTAAACATCCAAAATAGGTACTAAATGTAAATTTCAAAATAAATCCAAAACAAGAAATCCTAACTAAACTTTAAAATAAATAAACTTCAAAATAAATCAAAAACAGGAAATCCTAACTAATTCTTCCCCCCACGCTGAAACGGACAGTGTCCTCAATGTCAAAGCGCGGAAGTAAGAAAACCAAACATCATAAAAACAATCTTCAGCCTCGATTAAGAGAGTGAAAATATTGATTAAGATAATCGAGCTGCTCTGTCACCAAGTCCATGAAACTATGAAAATCCACACGTAGAGTATTAAGCTCTCCACGTAAGCCAGTAATCTGATTTTCTAAATTCTGAATAGCAGTGGCAGTATCGAGAGGCGGGGGTCCAGCAACCACTGGAGCAGCAGACTCACGAGAAGGAGTATGAGGATCAGGAGTCAGGAGGCGGTGCTCAGGAGAAGGAAAGTCATAATAGTGAGGAGGTGGAGTAGGATCGGATTCAGCGTCAGAGATATGATGCTCATAAATCTGGGGAGTCTCAGGTGAAGGAGGGGTAGGTGGATGATTCAGGTCAAACAACCAGTTAGCTCGGTTATGAAGACTTGTGATAGGGTTAGGTAAAACGAATTGGTACACCACGTCATGGTTAATTAGCAGGTCAAACTCATGTGGTCCTAAACTTCCTATCAGGTGTGTGTTAAAGCAGAAACGGATATTCATAGGACGAATTCCGCCATAGGGGTTTAATCCTAGAAGTGGTTGTCGCATTCCTACGGCATTTGCTATCATGGTAACTAGGCCTCCCATAAGTAAAGGGGTATGATCAGTCTCAATGATACGGACAAAATTGGCGACCATAAAGGTACCAGCATTGACAGGACGACCTTGTGAAGCGCAAAACATAATGAAAAGCTCATCACGGGATACCAAGGAAATGTGTTGCTCTTTTCCAAATAGGGTATGGGCCAGGATCTTATGGAAATACCTAATAGCAGGGTTATGGATGCTCTCTGAGTACATATCTTCAGGTTCAGGGTGGTAGTTACCAGTTATACTACCCCAGAAATAGTCAAGCTCATGGTGCTCGAGGAGCTCCTCTTGGGTGACAGTGAAAACATCAGGGCCGCTAGGAAAACCTAAAAGGTTAGCAAAGTCCCAATGGGTAAAGCGGTAATCAATACCAAACAACCTAAATCGGATCAAGCCACAGTTAAATCCTAAACCATGGTTAGGCAGATAGTTCAAAGAACTAAGGAACTCAAGGGTAAGCCTACGGTAAGAACTAAACCTCCTCCTAATGGGTGAAGTATCCCAACCTATCTGGTGCAGCCAGTATAAGACACTCTCTCTAATGCCTAAGGCATTCATAGCATGGTCATCAGCATAAATGGTAGGAGTCATCTCTCTATCAGCTAAAGCCTCAAACCTCCTCACCTGACCTCTTCCCCTGAAAGTGATACTCATGTAGTCTACTCTTTGCATGATGTTAGTAGGCAATTAAAAGAAATTATCCTGAAAAAGTTTTTTGAGTAGATTTTCATATTAAGTCAGTTATATTAGTCGGAAGCTGAAGAAAAATAGAATGATGTAGGGTAGAAAGAAAAAAGATAAAAGAAAAAAAATAAAATAAATGAATTAATAAATAAAAATAAAAGTAATAAAATATAAATTTCAAAAACAGGAGAGAAGAAAAAAAGGAAAAAGAAAAAAATAAAATAAAATAAAGATAAAGATAAAAATAAGATAAGAAATATGGGTTGCCTCCCACAAAGCGCTTTGTTTAATGTCGGTAGCTCGACACCAGTCAATGATGTTTAAGTGGTAAGCTGAGTGGGAAGTTCTACTAATTTCATACAGTTAGAATATTCTTTGTTATCTACGAAATAGTAGTGTTTTAACCGTTGTCCATTAACTATGAATGGTTCGCTAGATCTACTCTTAATTTCTACAGCTCCACTAGGTAGAACTTTGGTTATTTCAAAGGGACCAGACCACCTAGATCTAAGTTTTCCTGGGAAGAGTTTTAGTCGAGAATTAAATAATAGCACAATATCTCCTACATTAAATTCTTTTCTTGATATTCTTTTATCGTGCCATTTTTTTGTCCTTTCTTTATAGATTCGGGCGTTTTCATAAGCGTCTAATCTAAGCTCTTCTAATTCATGAATATCTAAGATTCGTTTTTCACCGGCGGCAGAATAATTTAAATTAAGGGTCTTAATTGCCCAATAAGCCTTGTGTTCCAATTCGACCGGCAGGTGACAGGATTTTCCATAGACCAATTTGAATGGTGTGGTTCCAATGGGTGTTTTAAAGGCAGTTTTATAAGCCCAAAGTGCCTCAGGTAGCTTAGTGGACCAATCTTTCCTAGATGTAGAAACAGTCTTCTCTAAAATTTGTTTAATTTCTCTATTTGAGACTTCGACTTGTCCACTAGTTTGTGGATGGTAAGGTGTTGCTACTCGGTGGTGAACTCCATATTTTAACAGAAGTTTCTCAAGAATTTTGGATATGAAATGTGAGCCACCGTCGCTAATTACTACTCTAGGGATACCAAATCTAGGGAAGATGATGTTTTTAAAGAGTCGGATTACTACTCGCGTGTCATTCGTAGGAGCGGCAACAGCCTCGATCCATTTCGATACGTAGTCAACAGCGACGAGTATGTATTTGTTACCAAATGAAGAAGGAAATGGTCCCATGAAGTCGATTCCCCACACGTCAAAGACTTCGACTTCCAAAATGCCTTTCTGAGGCATTTCATCGCGTCTTGATATATTTCCAGTGCGTTGGCACCGGTCGCAGTTCTTAACAGCAATGTGGACGTCTTTCCATAAGGTTGGCCAAAAAAGACCAGCTTGTAGGATCTTTGCACAAGTCTTGGAAGTGCTTGCATGTCCTCCATAGGGAGCAGCATGACAGTGAGAAATTATGCTTCCTACTTCTTCTTCAGGGACGCAACGACGGAATATACCATCGGCTCCTCTTTTGAAAAGAAGTCGTTCGTCCCAATAGTATTGTTTCAGGTCGTGGAAGAACTTCTTCTTTTGTTGGTAAGTTAGATCTGGCGGTAATATTTTAGCGGCTAGGTAGTTAACGATATTAGCGTACCAAGGTACGGTTGAGTTTGCTATATATGCTTTGACAGTTCTTTCTACTTCGGTTTGAGTATTGTTTAAAGTTTCTGTTACCGAAGCGATGTCTAACTGGGCTATGAGTCGCTCATATGGGAAATCATCGTTAATGGGCACTTCGTCAGGTTTATTTCCTTCCATTCTTGATAAATGATCAGCAACCACATTTTCGATGCCTCTTTTGTCCTTAATTTCAAGGTCGAACTCTTGCAAGAGTAGGATCCATCTTAGGAGTCTTGGTTTGGCATCCTTTTTGGTTAATAGGTATCTAATAGCGGCATGGTCGGTATAGATTATGATTTTCGCTCCTACTAAGTAGGATCGAAATTTATCTAACGCGAATACCACGGCTAAGAGTTCTTTCTCTGTAGTGGCGTAGTTCATTTGTGCATGATCTAAGGTTCTACTAGCGTAGTATATGACATGAAGTTTCTTATCTTTTCTCTTTCCTAGGACAGCTCCTACAGCGTAGTCACTAGCATCGCACATAATTTCGAATGGTTCGTTCCAGTTAGGTGGTTGCATGATTGGTGCGGATATCAGTGCTTGTTTAAGAGTTTGAAAGGCGTTTAGACATTTCTCATCAAATATGAATTCCGCGTCCTTCATTAGTAGCTCAGTAGATGGTTTGGTTATTTTAGAGAAATCTTTTATGAAACGGCGATAGAAACCAGCGTGTCCTAAAAAACTCCGTATTTCTCTAACAGTTTTCGGGGGTTGAAGGTTTTCAATGATTTCGATCTTAGCTTTATCAACTTCAATCCCTTTATCAGACACGATGTGTCCAAGTACGATTCCTTGTCTTACCATGAAATGGCATTTTTCCCAGTTCAGCACTAAATTGACACTTACGCATCGTTTAAGTACCAGTTCAAGGTTCAAAAGACATCCTTCGAAACTTTCTCCACACACGGAGAAATCATCCATAAATACTTCCATCATGCCGTCTAGAAAATCGGCAAAGATTGACATCATGCATCTTTGGAATGTCGCAGGTGCGTTACACAGTCCGAACGGCATTCGTCGATAAGCAAATGTGCCGTAGGGACATGTGAATGTCGTCTTTTCTTGGTCATCAGGGTGGATAGGAATTTGGAAGAATCCTGAGTAACCATCCAAGTAGCAGAAATGAGAGTGTTTTGCCAACCGTTCGAGCATTTGGTCTATAAATGGTAAGGGAAAATGGTCCTTACGAGTGGCTTTGTTTAGTTTTCTATAATCGATACACATTCGCCATCCAGTTTGAGTGCGTTGTGCTATAGATTCGCCTTTAGGGGTTGTAATGACAGTGACACCTCCTTTCTTGGGTACGACATGTACAGGGCTTACCCACTTACTATCGGATATAGGGTATATGATTCCTGCTTCTAACAGCTTTTGAACTTCCTTTTTCACTACATCGCTTAGAATCGGATTGATTCGTCTTTGATGTTCTCGCGAGGTCTTACAGTCTTCCTCGAGCATAATGCGATGCATGCAGATAGAGGGGCTTATTCCCTTTA
This sequence comes from Vicia villosa, assembly GCF_029867415.1. Taxonomy (NCBI): domain Eukaryota; kingdom Viridiplantae; phylum Streptophyta; class Magnoliopsida; order Fabales; family Fabaceae; genus Vicia; species Vicia villosa. The sequence goes on from NC_081180.1 coordinate 114,824,454, forward strand.
GATCAGATATGTTATAGCCTAAAGCGGTAGGATATTTCCTAAGGACATTGAGTAACTTTTCAGTTTTGATCTGTCCAAGGTCAACGTTTACTATAACAGGTCGTTCAAGTTCTTCATCTAGGAATTCATACCTTAAATCTTTGGGCAGTGTTTTAAGTTCTATAGCAGGTTTCTTAGGGCAAGGAATAGGATCAGGGGTTAATGCTAGGCATTCACTCAGATTATTATCTTGGTATTCCTCACGCCAGTTACCGTCCTCGAAAATAGGTGGCATTGGTATTTTTAGAACTTCAGAGTAGGTGTTTTGTTGTTTCTCCATTTCTTTAACGCATTCATCAATAACGTCTAAGAAACAACAGGAATCGTCTATGGCTGGGGCCTTGAAGAATTGGGAGAGAATAAACTCTACTTTCTCTTCACCGACCTCGAAAGTTAGCTTTCCTTTCTTGACATCTATAATGGCACCAGCAGTTGCTAAGAATGGCCTTCCTAGTATAATAGGGATATTAGAGTCCTCTTTAGTGTCCATTATTATGAAGTCAGTAGGAATATAGAATTGTCCTATACGAACAGGTACATTTTCAAGCATTCCTACGGGAAACTTGACAGAGCGGTCAGCTAATTGCAATGACATTCTTGTTGGTCTTAGTTCACCTAATTTGAGTTTTTCACAAATAGATAGAGGCATTAAACTAACACTGGCTCCTAAATCACATAAGGCTTTGTCTATTACGAATTTCCCAATTACACAAGGTATAGAGAAACTACCAGGGTCTTTCAGTTTAGGAGGCATGTTGTTTTGAATTATAGCGCTACACTCAGCAGTTAGTGTAAAAATTTCATTTTCTACTATCTTCTTCTTATTGGACAAGATCTCCTTTAAGAACTTAGCATATGAGGGCATTTGGGTAATAGCTTCTGTAAAAGGAATGGTAACATTTAGTTGTTTCAGAAGCTCTACGAATTTCTTAAATTGTCCCTCATTCTTAGACTTAGCAAGTCTTCGAGGATATGGAATCTGTGGTTTATATGGCGGGGGAGGCACGTAAGGTTTCTCTTTTTTAGATGCCTCTTCATTCTCATCCTCCTTTTCAGTTTCAGGTTGTTCTCTTGGTTTTTCAGTCGCTTTATCAGGTTTCTGATACATGGTTGGGTTCTGAAGCCTTGGATCGATTGGTCCATCTAGCTCAGTTCCACTTCGTAGTGTTATGGCATTAGCGTGCCCTTTAGGATTGGGTTGTGGTTGACCAGGAAATGATCCAGCAGGTGCGGAAGTAGTTGCTTGTTGTTGGGCCACTTGAGCAATCTGAGTTTCTAACATCTTATTATGGGTTGCTAGGGCATCTACCTTAGTTGCTAATTGCTTCAATTGTTCACCGGTGTGAACATTCTGGTTGAGGAAATCCTTATTTTGTTGAGCTTGGGTAGCAATGAAATTTTCCATCATAATTTCGAGGTTAGACTTTATAGGAACATTAGGCATATTAGGGATGTTAGCAGGAGGTTTTTGTTAACCAGGCGGTACAACAGGTGCTTGATTCGGTACAAACAGAGCGTTGTTATTTTTGTACGAAAAATTAGGATGATTCTTCCATCCAAGATTGTAGGTGTTGGAATACGGATTCCCTTGAGCGTAGTTAACTTGATCAACAGAGACTCCTGCCAAAATAGCACATTCGGGGGCAGCATGTCCAAGAACTCCACATAATTCGCAGTTTGGAGTTACAGCAGCCACGGTGGCTGCGGGTGGTAAGGTCAAGCTTTCTAGCTTTTAGGTAAGGGCATCTACCTTAGCGTTCACTTTGTCTAGGCTACTAATTTCGTACATTCCTCCTTTTGTTTGAGATTTCTCCACAGGAGTTCTTTCGCTTCCCCATTGGTAATGATTTTAAGCCATGTTTTCAATTAGTTGATAGGCTTCGTCGTACGGTTTATCCATAAGTGTGCCACCAGCAGCAGTGTCTATTGACAACCTCGTGTTGTACAACAGCCCATTGTAAAATGTATGAATGACGAGCCAGTCTTCTAATCCGTGATGTGGGCACATTCGCATCATGTCCTTATATCGCTCCCATGCGTCAAAAAGAGATTCAGTGTCCTTTTGTCTGAATCCATTGATTTGTGCTCGTAATGCAGCTGTTTTGCTAGGAGGAAAATAACGCGCTAAGAAAACAGTCTTCAATTCTTCCCACGTCGTGACAGAATTTTGTGGCAAGGATTGCAACCAAGCCCAAGCTCTATCTCTCAGGGAGAAGGGAAAAAGGCGTAGTCTTATTGCATCGGCAGTTACTCCATTGGCTATCACGGTATCAGCAAATTGGATGAACTTTGTTAAATGTTCATTAGGATCATCGGTAGGAACACCGGAAAATTGACGTTGTTGAATGGCTGATATCAATGACGGCTTCAGCTCGAAATCGTTTCGGTTAATAGCAGGGTTAACGATGCTCTTTTGGGGCTCTAGTTGAGATGGGGTGGAATATTCTCTGAGTGGACGGTTTCGCGGTCCTTCGGCCATTTCTACTTTCGGCTTGAGTTCTTCTTCGGATTCTTGGTCGGAGTCAGATTCTGACTTAGCGGCTGATTCCTTTTCGGAATCTGAGAGGGGAAAGGGAATGTTGTGATCTGAACAGTATTTCCTGATAGCTCGTCTTACGTTAATAAGACGCTCAGGTTCGCTCGTCGTTCGTACTAAGGTATCGCTTTTTGAGCGAGTACTTGGCATACAATCGACGTAAAAGGAAAATAAAATTTGTTGCCTTAGTCTATCGCGCAACGGGTAAATCGCACTATTGACTAAAATCAGTCCCCGGCAACGGCGCCAAAAACTTGATCGGGATTTTATATAAGTCAATCGGGATATCGCTGCAAGTATACAGCTTAGTCGTTAAGTTTTAAAAGATATCGAACCCACAAGGACTGAGGGTCAAATAATACGGTCTTTCGTTGCAATTGGCAGCTAAGGCTTTCGATATTCGTTGGTTTTAGAAATGAAACTTAATTAAACTAAGATAAACAATAATTAATTAATCGGGTGTTTAGACACCGGTGTGCAATAGTCCAACTTCCGGGTTTAGCAACTTAATGGCATATTTTAAATAAATGGAGTCACTTTTCAGAATAAGTTATTCGAGTTAAAAACCTTTACCTCACACTTTCGTGTTTATTGACTTAGATTATACTATCAGTCCTAAAGTCCGCTCTCGCTAAATCTTTACAAACTGAAAATAATTTTTGAAAGTCGAATAAAATATAATCAACTCTAAAGCGCTCTCGCTGTATTTAGAGTTGATGTTCGATGACCGCTATCCGGTAAAAACCTCACACTTTCGTTATTTTGATTTTAGACCTTAGGATGTAATTTACTTCCGTAAAAATACGACTCAATATTAAAATAGGAAATCAGAACCAAAAAAATGCTTTGTAGAAATTTAAGCCAAACAGTTACTAAACCTGTCCGTCTGAGACCTCACACACCGGTTCAATAATTTAGCCGGACATATTATATTCTTCAATCAAATAGGAAACAGAATATGAATAAATTAACACAAGCATAGAAGTAAAATTATTAAACAATGTAAGCATGTAAAAGAAACCTGTAGACTGAATGATTAAACTGAGCTCTATGTTCCAAAGCTTCAAACAGGTTCAAGCAATTCTTCACGTAACAGTACAGATCCGGAAATTAAATACTTAAACTAAACTAAGTGTAGTAATCCTTCAATGCAAAGAATTACTACTTTGGATGGTGAATTAAAAAGGGAACAAAGGTTCTGTGTGCAGAAATAACACTGGAAACAAAAATTCTAAAACTGAAATTCGGTGCGGAGACGAGAGAGCTTCAGTTGTGATATCTTCTCCTTTTATATCCTTCATAAAATCAGGTTAACTCGTATAATCAGTCTTCCACTTTCCTCATTTTTCGGATGCAGAACCGTCTCACGTATTGCTGAGATTTGCTGAGAAATAGGCGTAAAAATAGTGGAAAAGGGGTTTGTGCCTAGGGGCACACTTCACAAACTTAACTTGCATCCAGTTCCGAGAGGCACACTCTGAGTGCCTAGGGGCACACGTGAGTGCCCAGGGGCACACGTGATGATGGTTACTTGGATCTTCGTTCTGGGCTTTACACATGGGCTTGGAACTTTTTGCATTTTTTTCTTTTCTTCATTTTCTTTTTCTTTTTCTTGTTACTAACACCCCTGTTGCTCATTATTTCCAATACTCGAGATTTATTTAAAGTTCCTGAAACAAATAACAGAACAGCATAAAACCATAATAAAATAAAATAATAACTAATTAAATGTTACGGATTGTGTCGTAATCGAGACCGATAATACGGTATAATTTCGTGTTGTCAGTACCGTAGATGATGAGGGTGCTAACACCTTCCCTTTTTATAACTAACCTCCGTACCTAGAACTCTGATTGTTTTATTAGTTTTGTTTTCAAAACTTCTTTGGGTTTTATTTCACTCTTTATCCCATTTCCTTTGTAAACAATAAACTACGGTGGCGACTGTTAGAACAAGATTTGTTCTGATCAATTATCTTAGTTTTGATGATAACAATAATATGAATTTTGCTTAAGATAATATGGTACTCTAATCCAATGCAATTTCCTTTTCAGGAAATATATATATAAAGAGTATGCATAATTCAGCGCTCAGAAGCTTTGTCTCAAATGGTTCAGCATGCAACATCAGAACATGGTCTGGCAAGACATCAGAAGATGTTCGAAGCAGAATCAGAACATGGGTCTATGGAAGCATCAGAAGAACAAGAGAACAGAAGCACTGAAGTTCTGATGGTATCACGCTCAGAAGCACTTCAAGGTCAGAAGATCAGAAGATGCTATGCACCAAGCTGTTTGACTCTGATGATATTCAAACGTTGTATTCACAAACATCAGATCAGAAGAAAGTACAAGTGGCAAGCTACGCTGACTGACAAAAGGAACGTTAAAAGCTACTAAAGGCTACGTCAGTAGACACAGCGTGAACAAGGCTCGAGGTAGTTGACAAAAGCGTATAACATTAAATGCGATGCTGTACGTGTTATACCCCAAAATTTGCCCACATATTTTTCAAGAAAACTCCAATCTGAAAATTAAGGGTCTCATATAATTATGGATTATTTCAACAAATATCCTAACATATGAAACACTTAGTTTTTAGAATTTTTCTTATACAGTAATTTGGCCTGCAGTTGAATTTATTCTTACGCAAACGCCCAAATACTGTTTATTACTTCACACATGCTATTTATTTATTTACAGATAAATAGTACTGACACAATTGGTACAGAGTTAAATCTTTTTTGCAGGCGCAGAATCAGGAAACTCAGACTGTACTGGTAACAGTAAATAATAGTTATTTATTATGTCTGTGTTTTTAACAAGTCATGTAAATAACTTTCATTTTTCACATAAAACAAAAACAACAAAAAAAAGAAAATTAACTTTGACTGTTGATTTTTCACTCTAACTGCTACATCAATACCTGAACAGTCAGTTGACAGCCAAACTGCTGGCAGTACAATTCTCAGTGTTTTGCACCATCAATCAAATCAATCTTTCACAATTCAAAATTCCAAGATTTTTGTTCTAGAAGTCTTCTGAATATCACGCGATTAGCAGAGACTCAACACTGCGCAAAAATCAGGTACGCTTAACTGTCTCCTACATAAACAGTCCCTGACTAGGGTTTTTCTTGTTTTTACAGGAGCAACAAGTTTTTGAGAGCTCAAATGGATTTCATACACATCCATATATCTCAAAGTACCATCATACAAATTTTCAAACTTCAATTCACTCAGACGCACCGTCAGCAGCTCAAACAGTCAACAAACGACCCGTTTGACCAAAAAAGTCAACAGACAGTCAAAAATGAAATTTTTTGTCAAAGTCCATATTTTGTCAAAGGATTCATCATTTGATCATTGGATGATCATAATTCATCAAGGAAAGATCAAAAATCAACAAAACCCTAAGATTCAAAATTAGGGTTTTTGCCTGAAAAGTCAACTCAACTTTGACTGATCATAACTCTCTCATCCTTCATCCAAAAAATTCAAACCAAAGCTTGTTTTGAAGGAAATTCAATTATCTTTCAAATGCCATTGATCCCATGGTCATTGGATTCACCATTTGAAAAATATGATCAAAGACATTACAGGTCATTTTCAAAGTCAACAAAAAGACACTTTTTTCAAAAGGACACACAAGGAGCTTCAAAAATCATTTTGACATGAGACCAAAGGCATTGGTTAGAGGACTCTTTGAGGTTTCCAAAAAGTGCAAGATCTCCTTCATATGACAAAAATTGAAGGATTTACACCTTGTTGAAGTTGGCTAAATTTTGGGAAAATACATGAAATCAACATTGTTCAAAATGGCATTTTTTCCAAATGGGGCCAAGTTTTCAGCATTCAAACATCATTTCCATGTTACTATGGGCCTCCCACGACCAAGACTAAGCCCATACCTTTTTTATCCATTTTTGCATGATTTTATCTTACTTTAAGATTAAAATTAAAAGGAAAATGCATGGATAATGGTAGCTTAACTTCCAAGCATGACTCACCCCTAAAGAATCTTCATCTTTCTGCAGAGAAGTGAAGGGCAAGGCAGGTGCATTGAAGGAGAGAAAGACTTGGTCAATTTTTTAAAGGTTTTTAATATTAAAAAACCAAAGTTTCAACAAAGGCAACTAAGGCACATATTAGCATCAATTCTAAGCACACATAGCTTATAAATAAGCTATCTTAGTTCAGTAACAAGAGGGGGACGAGTTCAGAAGCATCCATAAGCATATAGCATACTTGTAACCACTTGTAATTTTCAAAGAAACTTGAAATTCGAATTTTAAGTTTCAGTCCATTTCAATATAAAATAAACATTCAAACATCATCTCTGAGCTACACTGAAACAATTCCAATCATTTCCAAGTCATAAACTTCACTGAATCGAGCTATATAAAGCCACGGTTTGTTCAAACTAAAACCAACTTATATCTCATAATTCACGCACATTTAACAAGATGTAGATGCATAATTGTGTTTGGTTTGAAGCTCTGGTCGTTTCTGGAGCTTCAATTGGACTTTAATGGTTGTTTGTATCATATACCATTTTAGGGTTTGCTTAGTTCAAAATTAGGGTTTTTCATTAGGGCCAAAATTAAGCAAAATTAAGGACATGGTTACATTCAGTGGAACAAGACGAATCCAATGGTGCCATCGCGCCTGATTTTTATGCTTGTTTACCCCTATTCGTTATTTTGCAGATTTAGGGTTCACTTACTATAGCGCTTTTTTACAAAAGCGCTGTCAAAGGCCTTGTCTGAAGGTTGAAGACGAAGACGTGTCTTCCTCCCATTGGTTCAGAAGCGCGCGCGTGTTTTTTGAATTTATCTCTAATCAAGTGTTTTGCAGGTGTAACGTGTACCATGTGCCTCAAAGTCTGGACCATCTGATCTTGCTTAACAGCTCATCCAACGCTTCAGAACACGCATGCGCATCATACTCCCTCATTTAATTTCCACATCTGATCAGTATCCTTTTATTTCTTATTTTTATTTTAATTTCTTTGTTAAATTAATTAAAAATAGTTTTAAAAATCCAAAAAATACACAAAATATTTTTAGACTTCTAAAATAATATATTATTTTCTGAAATAAAAATATTTTATTTTTTCATAATTTCAATATTTTGCATAATTAATTAGTATATATATTTATATATTTGCTTTTAATTATTCTAACCAATCAAAAAAAATCATAAAAAATTGTTCTTTGTGTTAAATATTGTTTATATATTATAAACTAATTTTGTACATATTTTGAATCATTTTATCTTTAAGTTTTAATTATTTGTATAATTATTTGTATAATTATGTATTAATTAGCTTAATCAATTTCCAATCAATTTCAAAAAATTCCAAAAAAAATTAGTTTTGTTTTAAAATTAATTTTGTACATATTTTAAACTTAATTTCTAGGTTTAAATCTATTTTCATCTTTTCCTTCATTTTAATTTAATTAATCATGCATTAATTAATTAAAATCAAACCATAAAAAATCCAAAAAAAACATGCCTTTTATTTTTTGCAATTTAAATTCCTAGATAAATGTATAGGATGTCAAATTCATGTAAATAGGCTAGTTTACATTTCCCGCACAATCGATGTAATAGCGTAGATTTACTTTCCGCACTTTACATTTCCGCATTTTAATTTCCAGCACATATAAACTGCGTGTATGTCAAAGATAAAATTGAACCGTTAGATCACTAACTTCAAAGATAAATATCTGAATCCAATCACAATCACACTTGCACCTCTTAAGGTAATCCCTTCTCATTCCTTTCAAAATCAAAGTCAAAATTCCACTGTTTTGAGTACAAAATCGAACCTTGCTTTTATATCCGGTGAAAGGATAGATTTTTAAAGGAAATAGGATAAAGACCTTACAACTCAGGGTAGACCTCCTAGTTTGCTTGCTCAAATCAAAACAAACAAAATTCTCATACACTGTTGATTTTTCAAAACTTTCAAAAAAAAGACAATACTTTGTATACATCCAAACACGGATCATTACAAAGTTAACGTTCTTTTCAAAACATCTTTCGAAAGATAAACAAGCATTTTGTATACATCCACACACGGATCATTACAAAATTCAATTTACAAAAGTATTTGAAACCACATATGAGCAATTTCAGAGCAATTGAAAAGTCATCGAAAAACAAGTGAGCTAAGCAAACTTAAGAGCCCATGGATAACCATGGATACAAAGGGTGCTAACACCTTCCCTTTGTATAACCTACCCCCTTACCCAGAATTTCTTAAAGGTCTTTTTTCTGTTTCTTTTATAAACCTTTCCTTAATTGGATAAAATAAAAGGTCGGTGGCGACTCTGTGAATTTTCAAAATGCGAAAGCATTAAGCGACAAAAAAGAGTCAGTTCACGTATCTCTACAGATCAGAGGTATGGCCCGGAATTAAAAAAATCGGAGGTCCACAGAACTGGCGACTCTGCTGGGGAAATATTTTCAAAAAAACAAAATGTTTTCAAAAGGGGTTACCTTAAGAGAATAGATCACTTCGATGTTTTCAATTGATTGACTTGATTGCTCTATTTTTCAAAGGCTTGCTTGGGTATTTTGCTTGTGTGAAAGATTCTAACCCGAATCTCGAGATACCTTAAGTATATGACAATAGACCAAGGAAACTGTACGGCATGTACCGATACGGTTGATCTGGTAGTCATCATTAGTGCGATACTTTGGTTTATACTGATGTCCCTTGAAAACGATCAAGGAGTATATTAGGCTTCCGAAATGTCATTAAACACTAATTTGTCTTAGAACCTTTTAGTTGAACTTGACTTGTGGCCTTTTAAGTGGCTAGCTTTGAAATTGATCGAAGTTAGTTATCCTCGAGGAATATTTTGATCGGCCGCTCGAGCGCCGTATTGAGATGTTACTTCCAAGGATCATAGAACCAGAATCCAATTCTAGGACAGGTTTTAACCAACACAACTTCAGTGGGGAGGGTATCACCTATCAGCTCCATGCAAGCCTTTAAACCTAAGGCTATTGTTTGATTTGTTTTTGTGTGCCACATGTTTGCATCATAAGCATATCATTTTTGCACCAAACACTTCAAGGATCAAAGAGTTTACCTTTGTTTTTGCAGGTAATGGCTCCCGCCACCAAAGATTACATCCGAATCAACATCTCAACGGTACCGTCTGAACTAAAAGACTTAGTGTCAGAATTCCCCAGGAATGTTCAATTCACCGAAAGGCATGGTCACCTACTCCATTTGGTTACCTCAAAATTTGAAGAAGACATGATACGGGTCCTGTTCCAGTTCTTTGACCCTGAACATCATTGCTTTACCTTTCCTGATTACCAGTTGGTACCCACTTTGGAAGAATTCTCTGAACTAATGGGATTGCCTGTTCGAAATCAATTACCTTTCACTGGTTTAGAAAGGATTCCAAAACCTGAAGTCATTGCTGCTGCTTTACATCTGCGGAAATCAGAAATCGAGTCCAATTGGGAAACAAAGAGTGGAGTTAAGGGTTTACTTGCCAAGTTCTTATTGGAAAAGGCTCGACTACTGCTAGAAAACAAAAGTTATCCAGCTTTTGAGGAAGTTATGGCACTTTTGATCTATGGGTTGGTTTTATTCCCTAATCCCGACCAGTTCATAAGTGTACACATCATCAACCTTTTCCTAATCCGTAACCCGGTGCCAACCTTGCTGGGAGACATTCTACATTCTTTACACACTCGTACCATGAAGAAACGAGGAACTCTCATGTGCTGTATACCACTACTGGCTAGGTGGTTTACATTTCATCTTCCCCGATCAGTGTTGAGAAATGAACAAAGAATGCATTGGTTTCGCAGGATTATGTCTTTGTCTCATTCAGATATCCGGTGGAACAACTTCTTTCAAAGAGACATTACTATCATTGATCATTGTGGAGAGTACCCTAATGTGCCACTCCTTGGCATCAAAGGAGGCATCACTTACAATCCCTCTTTAGCTCTACGCCAATTCGGATATGCAAGGAGCAACGGTCCTCATGACATGATTATCCATGGCATTGTGTTTGATTACGAGAATGATTCTCATAGACACCGACGAAGGTTCATACATGCATGGGGCAGTGTCTATAGAATAGAAAGCAAAACTCTGGGGCAATGGAATTCTATTCCTATGGAACCCTACCTCAGATGGGTCCGTACTCATGCTCAGAAACTCCTTATGCCATATCCTGCTGTTCTACCTGTGACTATTGAACCAGAGGTCGAAGGATATGAACCTCAAGTTATTCGACACCCGGACATGCCAATTGACCTAGAAGAGTTGCAAAAATCTTGGGTTCAACTCAAAGAGGAAAGAGACACCTTCAAATCATACTGTCAGGACTATGAGAGAAGGATATTGGAGCTCACCGGACAGCTTCAAGAAGAACAGCAGATCAACACATTCCTGGGGGCAAAGAGAAAGCATCCACGGGAGACCTGAAGGATCATTTACTTTATTTCTGTCTTGTAAGCCCAAATGAGGCAAAGAAAAAAGAAGCAAAAAGAAAAAAGAAATAAATTGATTAACTAACGTTTGTTTCTTCTTTAACAAATCTAAACTCTAAGATCCTTGAAACATTGCACACACATTTCACTTCATGCATTGCATATACATTTCATACATTGCATACACATGGCATCCAGTCATACACATTGCATAACAGGTTCACATGACGGATTTCTCATCTTCTCGCTGTTTATTTCAGTCAGAAGAGATGGAATCCGAAATGAGCATCAAGAATCTCGAAGCACAGAATGCCCAAGTTCAAGTGGCAATTCTGGAACTGGCAAAGGGGCAGCAAGAACTGAAAGCCCTGATAATCAAGAAGAAAAAGAAGCCTAAAGGATCTGTAGGCGTGAGTCACCTGAAAAGGAAGATCAAAATCCCAGTCAAAAAGTTCAAAAAGCCACCGATCCCTGAAACTGTCGGTGATGATGAACAAGAAGACAATCAAAGCAACCAGGGTTCTGCTAAACCCTCTCTCTCTTCAAATGAAGAAAATGATCATTCTGGGGACGAACCGGATGATGAAAAATACCAACAGCTGGAAGACCGTATGAAAGCTATGGAGATACAAAAAATACCTGGCTTAGATTTCAATGATCTGGGGCTCATCTCGGATGTTGTTATCCCTCCAAAATTCAAAGTTCCTGTCTTTGCAAAATATGATGGAGTTTCTTGCCCGAAACTACATCTGAGATCCTATGTGAGGAAGATACAACCTCATACAACGGATAACAAATTGTGGATTCACTTCTTCTAAGAAAGTCTGTCGGGTACACAACTCGAGTGGTACTACCAGCTGGAAAATACCAAGGTTCATACTTGGGAAGAATTAGCTGCTGCTTTTTACAAACAGTACCAATACAATGCAGATCTTGCGCCAACCCGTACTCAACTAAGGGGCATGTCTATGGGACCAAAAGAAAGTTTCAAAGGATATGCACAAAAGTGGAGAGATATGGCTGGAAGGGTTCAACCACCCTTATCTGATCGCGAACTAGTTGACATGTTCATGGGCACTTTAACTGGCCCTTTCTATAGCCATTTGCTGGGAAGCTCATCATCAGGTTTCACTGACCTGATACTGACCGGAGAACGTGTCGAAAGTGGCATTCAAAATGGAAAAATTCAAATAGGTTCCTCCTCTGGTACTACAAAAAGGCCCATCAGCGGGAGAAATGAGGTCAATGCAACACAAATTCAGAAAAGTCGCAAAAGTGAGCAGCATCAATCTGTAGGGGCAGTTCTGATCTCTGCATCTGCACCTCAAAAAGATCAACAGCCAAAATATACGCATCGACCAGATGCACCAAGAAGAAATTTCACCAAAATCAACATGCCAATTTCTCAGGCATTGCAGCACTTGCTAAAAGCAGATCTGATCACCTTAAGAGGTCCTCCAAGGATTGTCAACACTTCCTCTCCGAATTATCGCCCTGATGCGACATGTGCCTATCACTCAAACTGTCCAGGACATGACGCAGATCACTGCTGGGCCCTGAAAAATAAAATACAAGATATGATAGATGCTGGTGAAATTGAGTTCGATCCTCCAGAAACTCCAAATGTCATCATTGCACCTATGCCAAAGCATGACAAAACTGTTAACGCTATCCTGGACACTGTTTACATCTATGATGTGAACGAATTATCAACTCCACTCTGCGAAGTCAAAGGAAAGCTAATCCGAGCTGGTTACTTTCCAGGGTGTGACCCCGATTGCTTTTACTGCTCCTGCCTGCCCAATGGTTGTGAAAATCTGAGGATGGGAATTCAAAAATGGATGGATCGCCGTATCATTATGTTTGAGAGGCTCCCTTCTATGGACGTGCTGTGCAAAGTCTTTACAAACGGGATGAGAATAGAGGATGCCTCAGTGATCTCCAGCTTACCCTTCAAAATCTCTGCCAAAGCTCCATTCAAAATTTCTGCTACACTCAAAGTGGCATCAGTAGTCATTGCTAGTCCAACTCCATTTCCATACTCCTCAGACAAAGCTGTCCCATGGGGATACGACACTAATGTTTACATTCATGGAGTTAAGCAGGGTACCTCGACTGAAGAGACCGCAAAGTTAACTACTCCAACTGTGGGTAATATTGTGGGTACCAGCAAGATCACGAGAAGTGGAAGAATCTTTTCACCAGAAATTTCTCCAAATGTTGCTGCTGGTCCAGTCCGAGTCCCAGTTCCTGATCAAGATAACAGCGCTCGAGGCAAAGAGCCACAAGTTGAACAAGTTCAAACCCCGGTGGAGATCACTGCTGAGGATCCATCAAAGCAAGAAATGGAGGAAATATTGAAAATCATCTGCAAAAGTGATTACAATATTGTTGAGCAACTGGGGCACACCGCTTCAAAAATCTCAATGCTATCTCTGCTAAAATATTCAGAAGCTCATGCCAAAGCTCTGATGAAGTTCCTGAAAGCTGCGCATGTGCCTCAAGAGATCTCAGTCGACCAATTTGAGAATTGTGTTGCCAATCTAACCGTGAGCAATGGTCTCGGTTTCTCCGATGTAGATCTAACCCCTGCTGGGAAAAATCACAACAAAGCCTTACATATCTCCATTGAATGTAATGGCACCACTCTATCTCATGTGCTAGTAGATAACGGTTCTTCTCTGAACGTGTTACCGAAAACAGTACTAGAAAAGCTTGACTTCGAAGGAATTGTGTTACAGCCGAGTGATGTTGTGGTAAGAGCCTTTGACGGGTCAACCAGAACGGTATACGGAAAAGTGAATCTCCCAATCAGAGTGGGTTCTCAGATTTTCGATTCTATCTTTTACGTAATGGAAATTCACCCAGCCTACTCTTGTTTACTTGGACGCCCTTGGATACATGGGGCAAACGCTGTAACTTCTACCCTGCATCAGAAGTTAAAATATCCAGTAAAAGGAAAGATTGTCACAGTCTATGGCGAAGAGGAATATGTGGTTAGTCACCTAAGCAATTCCAAATATGTCGAGTTGGAGGACGAATTCATCGAAACTCCATGCCAATCATTTGAGGTGGTCTCTCCAGATGTCTCTACCACCAAGCATATTCCTGCTACTCCAACTACAACTATGGCTTCTCTCAAAGATGCCAAAGCCATGATTGAACAGGGTGATTGCACAGTATGGGGACAGCTTCCCGATATACCCTACAAATCTGACAAGCTAGGCCTGGGCTATGATAGTGAAAATCAAAAGAATGATCAAAGTCCTCGTTCTGAAGGATTGATGTCACACTTTGTCAGCCAAGAAGTAAACGCTATTGAAGATGAAGGAGTGTTCATGAACCATATCATTCAGCCATATCCAGATGAAATTCCACCCATTTCCATGGGAATGTGGGATGCTGTGGGAGAACCAAACGGCGGGTATAATTATCAGTATGCCGAACCTCAGAATTCTTATATTGCTATGGAGGACCTTACCCCGACTGGATGGGGTGATGAAGTTGGAAATGATCAAATTTTCACAAGTCCCGCCACTGAGCAATATCAAAATCCACCCAAAGAAGTATGGGACACGCTAGGAGAACCCAGCGGCAAATATGACTATATGGTGAAATACTCCGCTCCTCCGAGCTCACAAATTGCCATGGAGGACATTGTCCCAACTGGATGGGATGAACATTACGATGACAATTTCGCTCTTGAAAAAGCCAGGGAAATACCAAATAACGAGGGTTGCTTTCTGTCAGCATACACTCCTCACCAAGATGCACAAGTCTCTATTCAAGACATCATCCCGACTTCATGGGACGGCCTTATCGAGCATCTCGCTCAACCGACAGAGATATCTCAGCCTGGGCTCTCGTATCCAGCAGAGTATATCCCTTATCCCGAAGGATCACCGGCTCATTTTCCCACTAATGAAATCAATGCTGTGGAAGATGAAAAAGACAACTGCAACTGGAACAGCTGGATGCTCCCTGCTCACAACAGTGGATTGAACAACTGGAAAGCTGAGGATGTGATTTCCTTTGACCAGGAGTAAATGCCATTTCCTGTTTTCTTTGTGTATATTGTGCAAAGATAAAAGTGGTTCCTGAACAATCGAACCATGAGCTTGAAAAGCCGTGTGCCTTAGCACACTGGTCCTTCTACAAAGGGCTTATCATATCATGATCATGTGCATTCAATAAAATCATGGGACGCTTGCATATTTAAATTTTGTGATCCTTTTTCTTTCTTTCTTCGCCTTCTAATAGCTATGTTTTTTCTTCACACACACTCACATAATTAACTTGCAGATTCACATACACTCTGGATCCAGTCAACAACGATTCTGCTATTGCCCGTCATGACTTTGAAAATCCGATCTACCAAACTGAGGACGAAAGTGAGGAAGATTGTGAAGTGCCAAGAGAACTTGCAAGGCTGCTAGAACAAGAAGACAAGGCCATACAGCCTCACGAAGAGCCAATTGAGGTCATCAACTTGGGCAACAACGAAGAAAAGAAAGAAGTCAAAATAGGGGCTGATTTAGAACACAGCGTCAAGCAAAGACTGATTCAAATGCTGCGAGACTACGTCGAGATATTCGCCTGGTCCTATGAGGATATGCCAGGCCTTGACACGGACATCGTAGTTCATCGCCTGCCAATCAAAGAAGGTAGCACTCCAGTCAAACAGAAACTACGAAGGAGTAGGCCTGATATGTCAAAAAAGATCAAAGACGAGGTTGAAAAACAGTTCAATGCCGGATTCCTAAAAGTTGTAAGTTATCCTCCTTGGATAGCTAACATCGTCCCTGTACCTAAAAAGACGGGAAAGTCAGAATGTGCGTGGACTACAGAGATCTAAACCGGGCAAGCCCCAAAGATGATTTCCCTCTACCACACATCGATGTACTGGTTGACAATACCGCACAATGCAAGGTATTCTCCTTTATGGACGGATTCTCAGGGTACAATCAAATCAAGATGGCACCCGAAGACATGGAAAAAACAACCTTCACAACACCCTGGGGAACCTTTTGTTACAAAGTAATGCCATTCGGTCTGAAAAACACAGGAGCAACCTATCAACGTGCAATGGTAGCGCTATTTCATGATATGATTCATCAAGAAATAGAGGTGTATGTCGATGACATGATTGCAAAATCCAACACCGAGGAAAAACCATGGTTCCATGAAGTAAAAAGATATCTCGAAGCTCAGGAGTACCCTGAAGGGGCATCCATTAACGACAGAAAGTTTCTAAGGAGATTTGCTGCCAAATTCTTTCTAAGCAATGGAACCCTATACAAACGCAACCATGACTCGACTTTACTTCGCTGTGTAAACAAGAAGAAAGCGGAACAGATCATGGAAGAAATACACAATGGTACCTTCGGTACTCATTCCAAGTGGACATACAATGGCTAAAAAGATCCTTAGAGCAGGTTATTACTGGTCTACCATGGAAACAGACTGCCATCATCACTCCCGAACATGTCACAAATGCCAGATATATGCTGACAAAGTACATGTACCTCCAGTTCCATTAAGCGTCCTGACGGCTCCTTGGCCTTTTGCAATGTGGGGTATTGATATGATTGGAGAAATCAAACCTACTGCCTCCAACGGACATCGCTTTATCCTGGTCGCTATTGACTACTTCACAAAGTGGGTAGAAGCAGCTTCATTTGCTTCTGTCACCAAAAATGTGGTGGCCCGGTTCATCAAATACAATCTCATTTGTCGGTATGGCATCCCTGAACGGATTATCACGGACAATGGCACAAATCTAAACAACAGAATGATTACTGAACTTTGCACACAGTTCAAAATCAAGCATCATAATTCTTCTCCATATCGACCAAAGATGAACGGCGCGGTGGAAGCTGCCTACAAGAACATCAAGAAAATCATACAAAAAATGACAGTAACCTACAAAGACTGGCATGAGATGTTACCTTTTGCTCTTCATGGTTATCGCACATCTGCGCGTACTTCGACAGGGGCAACTCAATTTTCCTTAGTCTATGGTATGGAGGCAGTTCTTCCAATTGAAATTCAGATTCCTTCCCTAAGGATTATGAAAGAAGCCAATCTAGACGAAGACGATTGGATTCAAACACGGTTGGACCAGATAAACTTGATTGATGAGAAAAGGCTCGCAGCTATTTGTCATGGTCAGCTATACCAAAAGCGTGTGATCAAAGCCTTCAACAAAAAAGTCAAAAGTCAAGCATACCAAACTGGTGGCTTGGTTGTCAAACGCATCATCTTACCACAAGGTGATCCCAGAGGCAAATGGACTCCCACCTACGAGGGACCATTCATAATCAAGAAAATATTCTTCGGCGGCGCCATGTTGCTTACCACCATGGATGGCGAGGATTTCCCACACCCTGTGAATGCTGACATAGTCAAAAAATACTTCTCTTAAAAAAAAAAAAAACAGCTCGCTAAGTTGAAAACCTGAAAGGGCAACTTAGGCAAAAATGAGCGTCTCGGTGGATTGAAAACCCGAAAGGGCGGTCCAGGCAAAAATTAGAGACTAAACAAATACTATCCCGGTAGGCTGAAAACCTGAAAGGGCGGCCTAGGCAAAAGTTAGGGAATGAAGCATACAACTGTGTTCCGTTCAGCTGCCTACTCACCATCAAGATTCAACACCTCAAAGACACCGATCAGTCTAATCACTTTCTTCCAACAAGTGAGGGATGAGATGCTCGAAGACAGATTGGCAATAGCAGAGTTGAAACTTGACTGGATCATTTTTCACATAGCTATTTATCTTCATAAATATTTTTCAAAACTTTCTGACAGTTTGCTACTTCTAGGATTGTTGTCTCCCTGTGCTAACCCGCCTATCATGGCTCTTTTCAATGCAGCTCTTTCAAAAAATCACTATTTTCATTTCTTCTGTTTAAATACGTAAGCATCCCAATGATAATTTTGAATGAACATATGCATTTGAATATGATTGATGTTTACCAGGAAAAACAGGAATGGCATTCAGGAAATGTCCCGATCATCTGGACATCATTCCATCAGAAGGAAATCACCAAGAGAAACGCATTTCTCAGCAAATTCCTCAAAAAGATTTTCTCTTCAAAAGAAGTCTTATTCCCCAGCAGGTTTGTTCCAGATTACTATCTTCAGAAGGTGTGATCCCCGCACCCGGACTTGGTCAGATAGTGCATCGGAGGATTATGCATCTTCCTCATTCCCATTTGAAAGGGCATCAGAACTTCCAGTTACCTTTGGTTCCCCAAGCAGTAGTCAAAGATCCTTCAACGGGATACCCGGGTTCTCAAAAAAAAATTTCCCCAGACGAGGGTACTCAAGCAAGACAAAAGATCATCAACGATCACAATACATTCATGTCCAGCTGACTAGTGGGAATTTATTTTTCCAATTAGAAGCTTGACATTACATTCATACATTCATACATTCACATATTCATACATCATACATCATGCATCATACATCATACATCATGCACAACATAACATGCATATTTCTCCGGGAATATCTCACATTTACATGCATCATAAACATTGCATATCACTAACTTGATTTTTCAGGTAGGCAGATATCTTCAACAAAGATGTTCTCAATCACATGCCGTGTTCACCTGAATTCCATGAACGGTTCTCTCAGATATAATCAAGCCGAAGATTCATTCTGATCACTTACCAACTCAAAAACAAGCATCACAGATCAAAGTCGATACCTCAGACGGTTCCCAAAACGATCTAGCATCACAGATCTAAAGCGATACCTCAGACGGTTCCAAAACGATCTAGCATCACAGATCTAAAGCGATACCTCAGACGGTTCCAGAACGATCTAACGTTGCAGATCTAAAGCGATACCTCAGACGGTTCCAGAACGATCTAACGTTGCAGATCTAAAGCGATACCTCAGACGGTTCCAGAACGATCTAACGTTGCAGATCTCAAGCGATACCTAAGACGGTTCCAGAACGATCTAACATTGAAGATCTAAAGTCAATACCTCAGACGGTTCAAGAATGATCTAACATTGCAGATCTAAAGCGATACCTCAGACGGTTCCACAATGATCAACTTCCAAAATCTAAATCGGAAAAACTTTGGACAAGTTCCGTAGCAATCATCCTCCAAGACTTAAAGCGGTAACCTTGGACGGTTCCGAAACAGTCAACACAAAGACTTTCAAATCCTTCATCAAGATATAATCAATGGATTCATTCTGATGAACAAACCCTCAACCCATTTACCAGGTGGCATCTGAAAGCCCATCTCAGGTAATGTTTCAATCTGCCAACAACATTTCGCAGACGACATTCAAATGCAACTTCCAACATCTCTTCTGATCAAGGTAAGTGCAAATTTTCAGGGCATCTAAATATTCAATCATCTTCTACCTTCAGATTTCAGACAATCTCTTCAGGTTTAAGAAGATTGAATAGGGGCAACTGTTATACCCCAAAATTTGCCCACATATTTTTCAAGAAAACTCCAATCTGAAAATTAAGGGTCTCATATAATTATGGATTATTTCAACAAATATCCTAACATATGAAACACTTAGTTTTTAGAATTTTTCTTATACAGTAATTTGGCCTGCAGTTGAATTTATTCTTACGCAAACGCCCAAATACTGTTTATTACTTCACACATGCTATTTATTTATTTACAGATAAATAGTACTGACACAATTGGTACAGAGTTAAATCTTTTTTGCAGGCGCAGAATCAGGAAACTCAGACTGTACTGGTAACAGTAAATAATAGTTATTTATTATGTCTGTGTTTTTAACAAGTCATGTAAATAACTTTCATTTTTCACATAAAACAAAAACAACAAAAAAAAGAAAATTAACTTTGACTGTTGATTTTTCACTCTAACTGCTACATCAATACCTGAACAGTCAGTTGACAGCCAAACTGCTGGCAGTACAATTCTCAGTGTTTTGCACCATCAATCAAATCAATCTTTCACAATTCAAAATTCCAAGATTTTTGTTCTAGAAGTCTTCTGAATATCACGCGATTAGCAGAGACTCAACACTGCGCAAAAATCAGGTACGCTTAACTGTCTCCTACATAAACAGTCCCTGACTAGGGTTTTTCTTGTTTTTACAGGAGCAACAAGTTTTTGAGAGCTCAAATGGATTTCATACACATCCATATATCTCAAAGTACCATCATACAAATTTTCAAACTTCAATTCACTCAGACGCACCGTCAGCAGCTCAAACAGTCAACAAACGACCCGTTTGACCAAAAAAGTCAACAGACAGTCAAAAATGAAATTTTTTGTCAAAGTCCATATTTTGTCAAAGGATTCATCATTTGATCATTGGATGATCATAATTCATCAAGGAAAGATCAAAAATCAACAAAACCCTAAGATTCAAAATTAGGGTTTTTGCCTGAAAAGTCAACTCAACTTTGACTGATCATAACTCTCTCATCCTTCATCCAAAAAATTCAAACCAAAGCTTGTTTTGAAGGAAATTCAATTATCTTTCAAATGCCATTGATCCCATGGTCATTGGATTCACCATTTGAAAAATATGATCAAAGACATTACAGGTCATTTTCAAAGTCAACAAAAAGACACGTTTTTCAAAAGGACACACAAGGAGCTTCAAAAATCATTTTGACATGAGACCAAAGGCATTGGTTAGAGGACTCTTTGAGGTTTCCAAAAAGTGCAAGATCTCCTTCATATGACAAAAATTGAAGGATTTACACCTTGTTGAAGTTGGCTAAATTTTGGGAAAATACATGAAATCAACATTGTTCAAAATGGCATTTTTTCCAAATGGGGCCAAGTTTTCAGCATTCAAACATCATTTCCATGTTACTATGGGCCTCCCACGACCAAGACTAAGCCCATACCTTTTTTTATCCATTTTTGCATGATTTTATCTTACTTTAAGATTAAAATTAAAAGGAAAATGCATGGATAATGGTAGCTTAACTTCCAAGCATGACTCACCCCTAAAGAATCTTCATCTTTCTGCAGAGAAGTGAAGGGCAAGGCAGGTGCATTGAAGGAGAGAAAGACTTGGTCAATTTTTTAAAGGTTTTTAATATTAAAAAACCAAAGTTTCAACAAAGGCAACTAAGGCACATATTAGCTTCAATTCTAAGCACACATAGCTTATAAATAAGCTATCTTAGTTCAGTAACAAGAGGGGGACGAGTTCAGAAGCATCCATAAGCATATAGCATACTTGTAACCACTTGTAATTTTCAAAGAAACTTGAAATTCGAATTTTAAGTTCCAGTCCATTTCAATATAAAATAAACATTCAAACATCATCTCTGAGCTACACTGAAACAATTCCAATCATTTCCAAGTCATAAACTTCACTGAATCGAGCTATATAAAGCCACGGTTTGTTCAAACTAAAACCAACTTATATCTCATAATTCACGCACATTTAACAAGATGTAGATGCATAATTGTGTTTGGTTTGAAGCTCTGGTCGTTTCTGGAGCTTCAATTGGACTTTAATGGTTGTTTGTATCATATACCATTTTAGGGTTTGCTTAGTTCAAAATTAGGGTTTTTCATTAGGGCCAAAATTAAGCAAAATTAAGGACATGGTTACATTCAGTGGAACAAGACGAATCCAATGGTGCCATCGCGCCTGATTTTTATGCTTGTTTACCCCTATTCGTTATTTTGCAGATTTAGGGTTCACTTACTATAGCGCTTTTTTACAAAAGCGCTGTCAAAGGCCTTGTCTGAAGGTTGAAGACGAAGACGTGTCTTCCTCCCATTGGTTCAGAAGCGCGCGCGTGTTTTTTGAATTTATCTCTAATCAAGTGTTTTGCAGGTGTAACGTGTACCATGTGCCTCAAAGTCTGGACCATCTGATCTTGCTTAACAGCTCATCCAACGCTTCAGAACACGCATGCGCATCATACTCCCTCATTTAATTTCCACATCTGATCAGTATCCTTTTATTTCTTATTTTTATTTTAATTTCTTTGTTAAATTAATTAAAAATAGTTTTAAAAATCCAAAAAATACACAAAAAATATTTTTAGACTTCTAAAATAATATATTATTTTCTGAAATAAAAATATTTTATTTTTTCATAATTTCAATATTTTGCATAATTAATTAGTATATATATTTATATATTTGCTTTTAATTATTCTAACCAATAAAAAAAAAATCATAAAAAATTGTTCTTTGTGTTAAATATTGTTTATATATTATAAACTAATTTTGTACATATTTTGAATCATTTTATCTTTAAGTTTTAATTATTTGTATAATTATTTGTATAATTATGTATTAATTAGCTTAATCAATTTCCAATCAATTTCAAAAAATTCCAAAAAAAATTAGTTTTGTTTTAAAATTAATTAACAAATATTTTGTACATATTTTAAACTTAATTTCTAGGTTTAAATCTATTTTCATCTTTTCCTTCATTTTAATTTAATTAATCATGCATTAATTAATTAAAATCAAACCATAAAAAATCCAAAAAAAACATGCCTTTTATTTTTTGCAATTTAAATTCCTAGATAAATGTATAGGATGTCAAATTCATGTAAATAGGCTAGTTTACATTTCCCGCACAATCGATGTAATAGCGTAGATTTACTTTCCGCACTTTACATTTCCGCATTTTAATTTCCAGCACATATAAACTGCGTGTATGTCAAAGATAAAATTGAACCGTTAGATCACTAACTTCAAAGATAAATATCTGAATCCAATCACAATCACACTTGCACCTCTTAAGGTAATCCCTTCTCATTCCTTTCAAAATCAAAGTCAAAATTCCACTGTTTTGAGTACAAAATCGAACCTTGCTTTTATATCCGGTGAAAGGATAGATTTTTAAAGGAAATAGGATAAAGACCTTACAACTCAGGGTAGACCTCCTAGTTTGCTTGCTCAAATCAAAACAAACAAAATTCTCATACACTGTTGATTTTTCACAACTTTCAAAAAAAGACAATACTTTGTATACATCCAAACACGGATCATTACAAAGTTAACGTTCTTTTCAAAACATCTTTCGAAAGATAAACAAGCATTTTGTATACATCCACACACGGATCATTACAAAATTCAATTTACAAAAGTATTTGAAACCACATATGAGCAATTTCAGAGCAATTGAAAACTCATCGAAAAACAAGTGAGCTAAGCAAACTTAAGAGCCCATGGATAACCATGGATACAAAGGGTGCTAACACCTTCCCTTTGTATAACCTACCCCCTTACCCAGAATTTCTTAAAGGTCTTTTTTCTGTTTCTTTTATAAACCTTTCCTTAATTGGATAAAATAAAAGGTCGGTGGCGACTCTGTGAATTTTCAAAATGCGAAAGCATTAAGCGACAAAAAAGAGTCAGTTCACGTATCTCTACAGATCAGAGGTATGGCCCGGAATTAAAAAAATCGGAGGTCCACAGTACGGAACACGCAAAGCATTAAATGCACTCAACGGTCATCTTCTCCAACGCCTATAAATATGAAGTTCTGATGAGAAGCAAGGTTAACGATCCTGAACAAAACAACGTCTATTAACTTGCTGAAACTCTGTTCAAATTCAAAGCTCAGAATCTTCATCTTCATCAAAGCTCACTACATTGCTGTTGTAATATATTAGTGAGATTAAGCTTAAACGTTAAGAGAAATATCACAGTTTGTGATTATCGCTTTTAAGAAGCAATTGTAATACTCTTAGAATTGATTACATTAAGTTGTAAGGAACTAGAGTGATCGTGTGGATCAGAATACTCTAGGAAGTCTTAGAGGTTATCTAAGCAGGTTGTAACTAGAGTGATCGTGTGGATCAGTATACTCTAGAAAAGTCTTAGAGGGTATCTAAGCAGTTGTTCCTGGAGTGATCAGTGTGTGATCAGAAGACTCTGGAAGACTTAGTTGCTGACTAAGTGGAGAACCATTGTAATCCGTGCGATTAGTGGATTAAATCCTCAGTTGAGGTAAATCATCTCTGCGGGGGTGGACTGGAGTAGTTTAGTTAACAACGAACCAGGATAAAAATAACTGTGCAATTTATTTTTATCTGTCAAAGTTTTTTAAAGCTACACTTATTCAAACCCCCCCTTTCTAAGTGTTTTTCTATCCTTCAATTGGTATCAGAGCGCCGGTTCTAAGGTGCAAGCACTTAACCGTGTTTAGAAAAGATTCAGGAAGAGAAAAACGCTTCAGTAAAAGATGGTTGATGAAAGTGAAAAGTCTACACCTGCATCTACATCTGGCTCTGCTGAGCAATACAACGGTAACAATGGTTATACTAGACCGCCGGTATTTGATGGTGAAAACTTTGAATACTGGAAAGATAAACTGGAAAGTTACTTTCTTGGTCTAGATGGTGATCTATGGGATCTTCTGATGGATGGTTACAAACATCCAGTAAATGCCAGAGGCGTAAAGCTGACAAGGCAAGAAATGAATGATGATCAGAAAAAGCTTTTCAGGAATCATCATAAATGCAGAACTGTTTTGCTGAATGCTATCTCTCATGCTGAGTATGAGAAGATATCTAACAGGGAAACGGCCTATGACATATATGAGTCCTTGAAAATGACTCATGAAGGAAATGCTCAAGTAAAGGAGACTAAAGCTCTAGCTTTAATCCAGAAGTATGAAGCCTTCAAGATGGAGGATGATGAAGACATTGAAAAGATGTTTTCAGGATTTCAAACTCTTACTGCTGGATTGAGAGTTCTTGACAAGGGATACACCAAGGCTGATCACGTAAAGAAGATCATCAGAAGCTTACCCAGAAGATGGGGTCCTATGGTGACTGCATTCAAGATTGCAAAGAATCTGAATGAAGTTTCTCTGGAAGAGCTTATCAGTGCCTTGAGAAGTCATGAAATAGAGCTGGACGCAAATGAGCCTCAAAAGAAAGGTAAGTCTATTGCATTAAAATCCAATATCAAGAAATGCACTAACGCTTTTCAGGCTAGAGAAGAAGATCCTGAAGAATCAGAATCTGAAGAAGAAGATGAACTGTCTTTGATCTCCAGAAGGCTAAATCAACTCTGGAAGACCAAGCAAAGGAAGTTCAGAGGCTTCAGAAGTTCAAAGAAATTTGAACGTGGAGAATCTTCTGATGACAGAAGATTTGACAAGAAGAAGGTCATGTGCTATGAATGCAATGAGCCTGGACACTTCAAGAATGAATGTCCAAAACTTCAGAAGGAAAATCCCAAGAAGAAGTTTCATAAGAAGAAAGGTCTTATGGCAACCTGGGATGAGTCAGAAGATGATTCAGACTCTGAAGATGAGCAGGCCAACTGTGCGCTGATGGCGACAGAAGATGACGGATCAGAATCTACATCAGAATCAGATTCTGAAGAGGTATTTTCTGAACTTACTAGAGATGAGTTAGTTTCCGGTCTAACTGAACTTCTGGAACTCAAGTCTCAGATTAGTCTCAAATACAAAAAGCTGAAAAAGCTATTTGAATCTGAAACAAAGAAGCTTGAGTTGGAGAATTCTGAATTAAAAGAAAAACTTTTAAAATTATCCAATAATGTTGGATCTCCTTCTGATTCAGAAAAATCCACTCCTAGTCTAAACCATATTCTGAAAGAATATGATTTAAGTTTCAGGAAGTTCTTATCTAGAAGTATTGGCAGAAGTCAGCTAGCTTCTATGATATATGCTGTGTCTGGAAACAAAAGAGTCGGCATTGGTTTTGAGGGTGAAACCCCATACAAACTTGAACCTGTTGATGAAATGAAATTCACATACAAGCCATTGTATGATACGTTCAAGTATGGCCACTCCCATGATATTAGGCACACTTCACATGCTCAAAGTTTTCACATAACACACACCAAAAAGCATGTGACACAACCTAGGAAATATCATGAAACTCACATTAAAAATTATCATGCTGTTCCTCCTATTGCTTACAATGTTAAACCCAAGTTCAATCAGAACTTGAGAAAATCTAACAAGAAAGGACCCAAGAAAATGTGGGTACCTAAGGATAAGATTATTCCTATTGCAGATATCCTTGACTGCAAAAAGGACAAAGCACAACATGTCATGGTACCTGGACTCTGGATGCTCACGACACATGACAGGAAGAAGGTCTATGTTCCAAGACCTGGTGCTTAAGTCTGGAGGAGAAGTCAAGTTTGGAGGAGATCAGAAGGGCAAGATAATTGGCTCTGGAACTATAAAGTCTGGTAACTCTCCTTCCATTACTAATGTACTTCTTGTAGAAGGATTAACACATAACCTCTTATCTATCAGTCAATTGAGTGACAATGGTTATGATATAATCTTTAATCAAGAGTCTTGCAAGGCTGTAAATCAGAAGGATGGCTCAATCCTATTTACAGGCAAGAGGAAGAACAACCTTTATAAGACAGATCTGCAAGATCTTATGAGTCAGAAGGTGACTTGTCTTATGTCTGTTTCTGAAGAGCAGTGGGTCTGGCACAGAAGATTAGGTCATGCTAGTTTGAGAAAGATTTCTCAGATTAACAAACTGAATTTGGTCAGAGGACTCCCTAATTTGAAATTCAAATCGGATGCTCTTTGTGAAGCATGTCAGAAGGGCAAGTTCTCCAAACCTGCATTCAAGTCCAAGAATGTTGTTTCTACCTCAAGGCCATTAGAACTCTTGCACATTGATCTGTTTGGCCCAGTCAAAACAGCATCTGTCAGAGGGAAGAAATATGGATTAGTCATCGTAGATGATTATAGCCGCTGGACATGGGTAAAATTCTTGAAACACAAGGATGAGACTCATTCAGTGTTCTTTGATTTCTGCATTCAGATTCAATCTGAAAAAGAGTGTAAAATCATAAAGGTTAGAAGTGATCATGGTGGTGAATTTGAGAACAGATCCTTTGAAGAATTCTTCAAAGAAAATGGTATTGCCCATGATTTCTCTTGTCCTAGAACTCCACAGCAAAATGGAGTTGTAGAACGAAAGAATAGGACTCTGCAAGAAATGGCCAGAACCATGATCAATGAAACCAATATGGCTAAGCATTTCTCGGCAGAAGCAATAAACACTGCATTCTATATTCAGAATAGAATCTCTATCAGGCCTATTCTAAATAAGACTCCTTATGAATTGTGGAAGAATAGAAAGCCCAACATTTCATATTTCCATCCTTTTGGATGTGTATGTTTTATTCTGAACACTAAAGATCATCATGGTAAGTTTGATTCCAAAGCACAAAAATGTTTCCTTCTTGGATATTCTGAACGCTCAAAAGGCTACAGAGTATACAATACTGAAACATTGATTGTAGAAGAATCAATCAATATCAGGTTTGATGATAAGCTTGGTTCTGAAAAACCAAAGCAGTTTGATAATTTTGCAGATTGGAATATTGATATATCAGAAGTTGTTGAGCCAAGAAGCAACGCATCAGAAGCAGAGCTTCTCAGAAGCAAAGAATCTGAAGATCAAGTATCAGCTTCTCTGGAGAATCTAAGCATTTCTGAAGAACCATCTGTCAGAAGATCATCCAGACTCATCTCTGGTCATTCAGAAGATGTCATTCTTGGAAAGAAGGATGATCCAATCAGAACAAGAGCATTCCTTAAGAACAATGCAGACTATCAATTAGGTCTTGTGTCTTTGATCGAGCCAACTTCTGTTGATCATGCTCTAGAAGATCCAGACTGGATAATTGCTATGCAAGAAGAACTGAATCAGTTTACAAGGAATGATGTTTGGGATCGTGTTCCTAGACCAGATGGATTCAATATAATAGGTACAAAATGGGTCTTCAGAAACAAGCCAAAAATGAGAAGATGAGAAATTTTTATGTATGGGTATCTGTTGAAATGACATTTTTTTTAAGAAGTTCTGATTGAAATCAATTAGAATTGTGATTCAGTTACTACTAACGTTTTTATTGTCTAAGTTGATTCAGAATCTCTTTAAAAGCAAAACAGCTGTAACTGGCTATCCAGATGGTAAACACGTGTTCACTACTCCTGGACAAGCGTGCGTGCAGTTGAGGGGACGTCTACTTAGGTAACTGTGCAAATCACGTCTTTTGTCATTATTATCTCTCCTCACGTCACGTAACATTAAATGCTTTTCATCATTAACTCTCTTTCAGTTTTCTTTTTATATTCTTCAAACGTTTCTTTTCCCTCCTATATCTCTCTCTCTTTGCATACAGTTTCTTTTTCGTTCTCTCTCTTTACATTCATATCATAAACCCTAGCAGTTTCCAATATCCGCAACTTCATCATGAATCCATCGTCAAGCTCTGGGAATCAAGATAATGATCGGAAACAAAAGAGAAAGGCAACTGCTGATCCAGAAACCAAACCGAAAAGAGTAAGGATCACCTCCCTTGACGGTACCCCTCAATCACCTCCCTCTTCAAAGACCTTCACCACCTCTTCCTCCTCATTCACCCTCTCAGAACCACCTTCTTCACCATCTGGTATCTCCTCTCCTTCAACCCATCCATCAGACATTTCTTCATCTCTCTCACACCCTTTTCCCACCAGAACACCTAATCCCTACAGTGTTGTTCTTCCCGACTCCAGGTTCACTGTCAACCCTCCAACCCCTACCACTCAATCATATCTGGAGCTTTTACAGTTTGATGTAAATGGCTGGTTGGAGATTCTAGGTGCTGCTCACCTTAACCATCTGGATGAGTATGCTACAAGCAACCTTTGGAATACCTTTCGTCAGGATTTTCTGGCTAAGGCTACAGACACTCAGAGAAGGATTATGTCTGAAGCTCCTGGTGTACGTGGTCTTCGGTTGGAAGTTGGTGAAAGCAGCCATCACCATCTCATCAGGAACAGAAGTGTGCTTGAAGGGAAGATACCAGCAGATGAGTTGGAAGAAGAAAATCTCTGCAGAGACATCGTGGTGTGGAGACCATGGTTTCCTGTGCTGACTGGAGATTTTCAGTGGCTGTTCAACTGGTTCAGAATGAACCCTTCTGAAAAAGCACCTCACATGGTTTTTCCAGTAGTGGTTTATCCTGCTGAAGTTGCTGGTCCTACTCCTCCAACAAACCTAGCAGCTATTCTTCAAGCATTGGAAGCTGGAACTTCTGAGCTGCCTGAACCAGAATATGCTAAGGCCACTTCTGAGTCAGACTCAGATGAGGAAATGGAAGATGCACAAGCTGAAGATCTCCCAGAAGATCACCCTGCTGAGATTGCTGTCCCTTTTGGCAGAAATTCAGGTGCCTCTTCTTCTGGTGAAACCTCAGCTCTGATGGAGACTTCGGAAACTCTTCATCAGAATCAAGCTATGCTGGCTTCTCGTTTGGACGCGCAAGAAGCAGCCAATGCTGAGTTTCGCTCCTTCATGGAAAGGCAAGCTACAAGCACTGACGGGATTCATGATGTTTTGGCACGGATCTTGCGTAGGCTAGGATCTTAGTCCTTTGGTCTTTGTAGTTTTCTTTCCTGTTGCATCTGTTTTTCCTGCATTCCTCTCTTGTAATTTTTCTTTTGTCTATCAATGAAAAGTTTCTTTGTTTTTACATTCCAGTGATTTTATTTGTCGTTTTATTCATCTGAATCTTTTGAAATATTCTTTTTGATGTTATGACAAAAAAGGGGGAGAAGATAAATGATAAATGATTTGATTAATCTATCAGTTGCTGGGTAAAGCTCCCACACATTCACTAACAAGAACTGCAAGTTCTATATGGTTTAAGTGTTTTGCAGGTATAATGAAGTGAAGAGAATCTTCAAAGCAAACACAAGAAGCAAAACCATGGAAACTGAAGCAAGCTGAGTGCTGTCAAGCTTCAGAGATCAGAAGCACTGATAATAGAATTTGATCCATATTTGTCTATTTGTTCTGACAAAATTCTATTTGCTCTGATACATTATTTTAGCCTATATGGCTCTGATACATATCATGTGTTCGAATATATATTTTATGTTCTAACTCATTCATGCTGACTTTTGTCGTTTAGTTTTTGTTCTGTAACATTTCAGGATGTAGAGATGCTCTGATGATGCTCTGGTACATTCAACAATGTTCTGATACAAATCTAGCATGAAGTGATGTTGGTAGAAATTCAAAGCTCTGAAGCTATCCGAGGGAAGCAGAAATCAGAAGCTGTGAATGTTCTAAAGATCCAGAAAACTCAAGTTCTGAAGCTGTCCTAAATGGAAGCAGAAATCAGAAGCTGTGAATGTTCAGAAGATCAAAGAAATTCAAGTTCTGAAGCTGTCCTAGATGGAAGCAGAAGTCAGAAGCTGTGAATGTTCAGAAGATCAAAGAAATTCAAGATCTGAAGCTGTCCTAGATGGAAGCAGGAATCAGAAGCTGTGAGTGTTCTAGGGATCTAAAGAAATTCTAGCTCTGAAGCTGTCCAATGGAAGCAGAAGTCAGAAGCTATGAATTCTCTAAAGACAGAAGCTTATATGATCGTCTCTACCGAAATAATCAGGGAAGTCTTTTACTAAAGTTCTTCGAGTATTTATTTCAGGGGGAGATTATTTATCTCAGGGGGAGATTGTTAATCTCAGGGGGAGACATATTCATGTGCTTATGCTATAGCTGTGTAATTTGTCTTTTGCCGTCTGCTCTTTCTGATCGCAAATTCATATCATTTATATATGTTTTTGTCATCATCAAAAAGGGGGAGATTGTTAGAACAAGATTTGTTCTGATCAATTATCTTAGTTTTGATGATAACAATAATATGAATTTTGCTTAAGATAATATGGTACTCTAATCCAATGCAATTTCCTTTTCAGGAAATATATATATAAAGAGTATGCATAATTCAGCGCTCAGAAGCTTTGTCTCAAATGGTTCAGCATGCAACATCAGAACATGGTCTGGCAAGACATCAGAAGATGGTCGAAGCAGAATCAGAACATGGGTCTATGGAAGCATCAGAAGAACAAGAGAACAGAAGCACTGAAGTTCTGATGGTATCACGCTCAGAAGCACTTCAAGGTCAGAAGATCAGAAGATGCTATGCACCAAGCTGTTTGACTCTGATGATATTCAAACGTTGTATTCATAAACATCAGATCAGAAGAAAGTACAAGTGGCAAGCTACGCTGACTGATAAAAGGAACGTTAAAAGCTACTAAAGGCTACGTCAGTAGACACAGCGTGAACAAGGCTCGAGGTAGTTGACAAAAGCGTATAACATTAAATGCGATGCTGTACGGAACACGCAAAGCATTAAATGCACTCAACGGTCATCTTCTCCAACGCCTATAAATATGAAGTTCTGATGAGAAGCAAGGTTAACGATCCTGAACAAAACAACGTCTATTAACTTGCTGAAACTCTGTTCAAATTCAAAGCTCAGAATCTTCATCTTCATCAAAGCTCACTACATTGCTGTTGTAATATATTAGTGAGATTAAGCTTAAACGTTAAGAGAAATATCACAGTTTGTGATTATCGCTTTTAAGAAGCAATTGTAATACTCTTAGAATTGATTACATTAAGTTGTAAGGAACTAGAGTGATCGTGTGGATCAGAATACTCTAGGAAGTCTTAGAGGTTATCTAAGCAGGTTGTAACTAGAGTGATCGTGTGGATCAGTATACTCTAGAAAAGTCTTAGAGGGTATCTAAGCAGTTGTTCCTGGAGTGATCAGTGTGTGATCAGAAGACTCTGGAAGACTTAGTTGCTGACTAAGTGGAGAACCATTGTAATCCGTGGGATTAGTGGATTAAATCCTCAGTTGAGGTAAATCATCTCTGCGGGGGTGGACTGGAGTAGTTTAGTTAACAACGAACCAGGATAAAAATAACTGTGCAATTTATTTTTATCTGTCAAAGTTTTTTAAAGCTACACTTATTCAAACCCCCCCTTTCTAAGTGTTTTTCTATCCTTCAGCGACATTCACTAAAATATGAGTTAAGTCAATCAATGGCTTAGTCTCAATTTTTCACTGCTACAACAGGGGGCTGGAGTGGAAGATGACCAACACAGGGGGCAGGAATGGAAGATGAACAATAGGGGAGATGGTGTGGAAGATGACCAATGTAGGGGATGGAATGGAAGATGACCAACACGGGGGGATAGAATGGAAAGGGATCAACATAGTGGTTGGAATGGAAGAGGACCAAAGTGGTGGTTGTAATAGAAGATTATGAACGCGGGGCTGGAATGCAAGTCGACCAACACTGAGGTTAGAATGGAAGATGTCCAACACGGGGGATGTAATGGAAGATGACTAACATAGACATTGGAATGGGAGATGACCAACTCGGGACTGGAATGGAGGATGACCAACACGAGGGATGGTATGACCAACGTAGAGCACTGGAATGGAAGATGACCAACAAAGGCGTTGGAATGGAAGATGACCAACACGGGGGCTGGAATGGAAGATGACCAACACTGAGGCTGGTATAGAAGGTGATCACCGTCGAGGTTGGAATAGAAAATGACCACTGCGGGGGATGGAATGAAAGATGACTAGCGAAGGCGTTGGAATGAAAGATGGCCAATGTGGGGGCTGGAATGAAAGATGACCAACACGAGGGGCTGGAATGGAAGATGACCAACTTAAGGGTTGGAATGGAAAGTGACCAACACGGAGGTTGGAAATGAAAGTGACTAATGCGGGGGTTGGATTAAATAGATCGTTACCAATATGGGGATTGTTGCTCGGATCAGAAAGACCATCGCCAACAGGAGGGTTGGATACTCGGATCAAAGAGATAAGCTGATTTGCTATGGATACAAAAGGTCATTAGTTACCCTCGAGTTAGCATGTGTCTTTTAGGATGATCATTCGCGGGGGAAGGTTCCACAATGAATTTACTAGGGGAAAGAATTACTGGCGAACATCTTTCAAGTAAGACTTTATGGGGAAATTATCTACTAGGATAATTAATAACCCTACTTGCTGAAAAAAGCTTACTTGGGAATCATAACTAGTTTAGTTGAGGAAAGTTTGTACGATAGACTCACTATGATGTATAATGAAAAAAGTGTTAGGGATGAGCTTAGACGGAGAGTATCACCGGCTTAGTTGGGGATTAATTTTGGACTTCTACGAGAAGTCCTGAACCTTGGTCTATGTTATGTCATGTATGCATGTGTTGCTATGTCATGAATGCATGTTTAGAGTTTGTATGGTGTAAAGCTCCACGTTCGTGGATATGCTACGCGTGACATGATGCATGGATGCAATGCTTTGTAAGTTTTATGAATTTAGGGTAAAGGGTTACCAATGGACGATTGGTCTTTCAAGGTAAGTATGTCGGGCAGGACTTGATTTTTCTTTTTTAAAGGTCCAAGCTTTGTAATGCAAATTAAATGTTCTAGACAAGCACCGGTAGATGATGAGTATTGGAAATGATTAAATGGTCAAACAAAAACTGAACTGAAAAGGACCACCAGAAGGGAACTGGACTGCTAGTCGAGAACTAGGATTGTGTTACCAAATAAAGAACTATACTTGAGTTACAAGACAAGATTTTGATTTGAGTTACCAAACAAGTACTTGATTTAAGTTACCAGACAAGAATTGGACTTGAGTCACCAAACAAGATCTAAATTTGGACATGATTTCCCATACGGGGTCTGGATTCAAAAATTTAACCACAAGACACGTACTGGATCTAGAAATTGATTGCCAAATGGGAATTGTGAATTTCCAAATGGGAACTGACTTTAAAGATTGAACTTTCAAATGGGAACTGGGGACTGGTCTGACGAGAACTGATTTGAAAATTAGGATCCCAAACGGGAACTGGGGAGTTATCAGAAGAACAATGATTTAGAGATGAAATTCCAGTCGGGAACTAGGAACTGTCAGATGGGAATAGACTTTAAGATAGACTTCTAGACAGGAACTAGACACGGTCAGACGGGACCTAACGTGAAAATTCCATACAAGAACTAGGAACCGTCAGTCGGGAACTGTCTTTAAGATAGACGTCCAAACGGGAACTACCTCCAGTGAAACGGGAACTGACGTGAAAATTCTACATGAGAATTGGGAACGTTTAGGAGGAAATGGTTAGTCAGGAACAGATGGGGAAGTTCAAGATGAGAACAGAATTTAAGATAGACTTCCAGATGGGAACTAGGCTGTTGTCAGACAAGAACTAGGAACTGTTAAGCGGGAATTGACTTAGAGATATATTTCTAGACAGAAATTAGGAATGGTCAGATTGGAACTGACAAGAAAGTGCCAAACGAGAACTATCTTAGAAATAAACTTCCAGACAAGAACTATACTATTGTCAGACGAGAACTGGCTCTACACTGTTGGGCAATAACCAGACCTTTAAATTCCAAAGGAGAACTAGACTTTGATTGTAGGAGTAATTTTATGTTATGGGATTATTTCCTATGAATCTGATTATATGCGTAGTGTAATGCTATAGTAAAGTGACATGATCAATGCATGAGGATGATTCATGCGACGACTCGAATTCTTTCAAATGGTGCCCATGTGGTGGTTCGTGGACGGTTAATACTTAGAGAGGTTGTTTGTTTAACAACGCTATTTGTTAAAAGATGGTAGGTGTTATGCTAACATGACTTCCCGACACTCGTTTCGAACTCGACGATTAATGCTTAAAACTTGAAGAAACTCTTTCTAAAACCCCTCCATCTTCTGAAACTATCTTATATAAATATGATAAGGCTTTTTAGAAATTCTTAAACAAAGCATAGATAGAAGCAAGATGGCTTTCATGATCTATGGTGTTAGACATAATGGAAAGAGAGGAATTGGTTATGATTCTTTTGATGATGATCAGAAATCACCTAAAGAGAATCAACCCTTATCTCCCTTCTTCTTATGATGGTGTTATGACATTATTTTTAATCAAAATACGTGTAAGGTTGTTAGTTAGAAAGATATCACAAATATCTTCATTGGAAAGAGGAAAAACAACATATATAAAATTAAGCTTTTTGATCTTAAAAATCAAGATGTAAAATGCTTAATGTCTGTAAAAGAAGAGTAATGGGTGTGGCATAGACACTTGGGTCATGTTAGCATGAGAAGGATATCTCAACTGAATAAAATTGAGTTAGTCAGAGGCCTACCTAAGCTGAAGTTTACTTCACATGCTATTTGTGGAGCATCTTAAAAAGGCAAGTTTTCTAAAACATCTTTCAAATCTAAAAATGTTGCTTCTACCTCCAGAACTTTGGAGATTTTACACATTGACTTGTTTAGACCAGTTAAAACTGCATCAGTCAATGGGAAGAAGTATAGACTTGTCATAGTTGATGACTATAGTAGTTGGACACGGGTAATATTTCAAAGAAACAAGGATGAGTCACATTTTGCATTTACTAGTTTCTGTTCTAAAGTGCAAAATGAATTTGATTCTAAGATTGTTAGAATCAGAAGTGATCATGGTGGTGAGTTTGAAAACAAGCAGTTTGAGAAGCTATTTGATTCTAATGTCATATCCCATGATTTCTCCAGTCCTAGAACTCCACAGTAAAATGAAGTTGTAGAAAAAAAGAATAGGACTTTGCAAGAAATAGCCAGAACCATGATCAATGAAACTAATATGGCTAAGCACTTCTAAGCAGAAGCTGTGAATACAACATGTTATATTCATTATAGAATCTCTATTAGACCTATTCTAGAAAAGACTCCTTAAGAATTGTGCAAGGGAAGAAAACCCGATATTTCTTATTTCCATCCTTTTTGATGCACGTGTTTTATTCTGAACACTAAAGATCCATAAGTTACATATATTCATCAAAGCAAATATACAAAAGAACTTCTGAAAAAATTTGATATGTCAAATAGAAAACCAGTAAAGACTCCTATGCATCCTACATGCATTCTGGAGAAAGAAGAGGTAAGTGCAAAGGTTTGTCAGAAGCTCTATCGTGGTATGATAGGCTCTCTTCTGTATCTGACTGCTTCTCGTCCATATATTTTATTCAGTGTATGTCTCTGTGCACACTTTCAATCAGGTCTAAGGGAAACTCACTTAACAGATGTTAAGAGAATCCTAAGGTATTTGAAGGGAACATCTAACCTTGTCTTGATGTATAAGAAAACATCATAATACAAGCTATCTGATTTCTGTGATGCAGATTATGTTGGAGATCTAATTGAACGTAAAAGCACTTCTAAAATTAAACATCATTTTATAAGAGACTATGTTTAGAAATTGACTCTTATTTTAAATTCATAGATATAGACCATCAATGCACATTTCTTTCAAAGATACTTATACAAGTTAGAAGCTGTCTTAGTCAGAAATATCTCACTACATAAACCTTCTAGTAATTCTGTATTTGAGGACAATAGCTTGGGTTTTATTAAGTGAATTGCTGATTTTGAATTCTATCAATATTAAATCAAAAATACA
The DNA here is from genome assembly GCF_029867415.1 of Vicia villosa. Lineage (NCBI taxonomy): Eukaryota > Viridiplantae > Streptophyta > Magnoliopsida > Fabales > Fabaceae > Vicia > Vicia villosa. The sequence continues at coordinate 114,860,786 of NC_081180.1, forward strand.
TTTCTCAGACATCACCTCGAGTAGTGGGAAAAGGTTTTGAGAATAGATAAAATCCCACGTATTTATCTCTCCCTCCATTTTTATTTATGAAAATAGTGAGACATTCTTTAATTGAAAACAAATTTGGTTAAGCACGACCTTCCATTTTATTGATTCCTTTGTCATTTTTGCATTTATTTATTTGACAATTGTCTTGGAAATGATGATTTGTTTTTATTCTCTCTTGTCCAAAGTCCTGTCATAATTGTTTTGCGTGTCTCAAGTTTGATTTGTTTCATAACAAGATCAATTCTCTTGTCAATTACGTTTTCCTTCTCCTATACTCCCTCCATTCCTATTTATAAGTAAATTTTAACTTTTTAAGTTCATTGAATAATTGATGTATCTAACCTATATATAATCCAAATACATTATTTATTCAATGAACCTAAAAATTCAAAATTTGCTTATAAATAGGAATGAAGGGAGTATATATCCTCCTTGTTTCACTCTCATTTTTCATCCCTCCTTGTGTCAAACACACTCATATCTCTTATATTGTTTCATCTTGGCTTCCAAAACCTTCGCTGGTAATGAAGAAATCCTTGAGGTCATTCATGAAGTTCGTCCAAATTTCTCTAACCTCATGGCTGCTGGTCTTAACATGGATTCAAGTATTCTTGCTCAACGATGGACTGGACACTTTGCTATGTTGCATGGACCAATTTATCCTATTCTGGTAAAAATGTTCAGGAAATATGTTTTGGTGAGTATTCATGAGCAATCTATTTGCTCTCATGTGGTTGGCTTTGCAATTGTCATCACCCATACCTCCATTGCTCAAGCCATTGGCTGCTTTGATCCTTGTTGTATCACTATAGAGCATTTCAGTCTCAAATATAATTTCATAGAGAAGCTCATCTTTATCCATGATGTGTCCTCTTCCACATATGAGTCCACAAATCCTGCAAAGTTACTTCTCTTTGCAAAAATATGGTTTCGCCTCCTTGTAAACAACTTTCGTCCGAGTAGAGATAATTTGAACATCGTGACTCATGATGATAGACTGTTCATTTACTTTCTACTCTGCGATGTCAATGTTGATCTGGCCTAACATATCTTCAACTACCTTAAGGAATATGTCATTGTTTCCAGAAGCAAACAGAAATCCTTCATTCCTTTTGGGAGACTTCTGTATTAACTCTTCTACAAGGCAGGAATAGTCAGTTCCATTCGATCAATTGGTTTCGAAGATGTTCTTGAGTCTGTCAGTAGTGAAGTCTTTGAAGCTTGAAATTATCTTGTTGTTTTTATCATCTATATTTGTTTTCGCATCTTGGTTGTACTACCTTTCCTAATCAATGAAAATTTATGTTCGTTTTGGTATCAATGTGTTGAAGCAGTAGAGGGCAAGCAACAAAAGTTTTGGAAATATTTATCCGGGAATTTATCATGTCCACAGAGATTAGTGCTATTGAACTGCCGTTTGACGGATTCTTAGTTCTTGAGTTCGGGTTAAAATGGGTTTTAAGTAAACAAGGAAAACATAACATATGAACATAAAATAAATTCATTCTTGATAGAGAATAGCTTATCTGGTTTGAATCTAAACTACTCCTCACAAACTTAGATTTATCACTCCGCCGTACTCAATCTACAATACTCATCAGAATCACCACATATCCCTCACATCAATGTCCATGTCTGCAACACCGACGGGAATTCAACTATATTGCTCTTTTGACGATGTCTCAACCGATCGAACAACACAGAGACATTAAACTCAGATATTATGTGGATGTTAACCCTAATCCTATGTCTAGAATCAAAAGCTAACAGATATCCCCCTAATCAAGATTTTTGATGTCTATTTCAACAACAACAAATCCAAAATATTTAAGCAAAAAGACCAAGGAAACACCGATTAAGATTTGTAAAGCAAACTTTATACAACTAGTAAAAAGAGTAACAAACATCCATGGGTTTAGAGTATTTACATACAAACTCACCAAAAGAGAAATACAAAGAGAAGAGAAGAAGAGGAACCAAACATTTCTTGGTTTGTCAACACCAATCGATGAGAAATTCGACCTCCGATCATCAAGATGCATGCTCCATTGTTGTTTTCAAGCTCTCCCTACTCAAAAATGGTTGTGATGACTTTGGGAACAAATACCCCAAAGCATAACCTAAAAAAATGTGATTTTTCCCTATTTAATGACTTTCCAAACCGCCCAGACCGCGCTTAGCGCGCAAATCCGCGCTTAGCCCGCTCAACAGAAAATTGAGATCTTATTTTGGCCATATCTTGAGAACCGTAAGTCCGATTTACGCCCGGTTTGAAGCGTTGGAAAGCTTATTTCATGCTCTATCTAACAATGACAACATATCAACCAAATTGGTGATTTATTATTATTTGGTTTTGAGCTTTATTCGCCGAATGAATTGATTCCGCCGCTCAAAATTGCGCGTTTGAAGCCGTGTCTTCGCCACGTTATTGCTCATGCTCCAAATACGCAATACCTACAAAATGAATAGAAAACTATCAAAAAGTATAAAAGTATATGAAGATACATCTATTCACAAAGTATACGTATTTATACACAAAACGGGGTATTATTCGAACGGTATTAACAAAAAGTATCGATAAGTGCCACTATTTACAAACACAAAATAACTACATTTTGACACTTAACAACTCTCCCCAACTTGAATTTGTTTGTCCTCAAACAAGGCCAAACACTCAAATCGCAAAAGTTAAAATCCAAAGAATCAAGAATCAACACGATTTTGAAAAACGAAACAATTGTACGGTTCAAACAAAAACGTACCAACAAAGTAAATACTTACCACAATCCTACAACGACAACATGAAAATGAAACGGATCCTAAGTACAAAAATCATACAAAACATTCTAAAACAAAACAAGCTCAATCAAAAATCACGCCTAGCAAAAATTCATCGGTAGATGAAAAACAACGAAAGGTGAGGACTTTGACACACACCCGACAAACTTGCAAACAATAGACAAAATTATGCATTTATCCAAAAATAGTATCGAAAACGCAACGACACGAATCACAAGGGCTTTAAAGGTTGTAATGTGGCTCGATTAACAAACAAGTGATAATTCCTAAAGCTAATCAAAACAAAAACTTGCCTAAACCTAAGGGAGTAATTACTTCCACAAAGTTTCAAACAAAGCAATTTCAATCAAACTTCTTCTTCCTCACATGTTTCACACCAAACACAATACTTATTAACACAAATCTTATTCCAAACTCTTTTTGTTCTTTTCTTTTTCCAATTTTTTTCTTTTTTCTTTCTTTTTCTTTTCTTTCTTTTTCACAATTTTTTTTCTTTTTCTTTTATTTTCACAACCATATACCAACCACATCATAAAGAGGCAAACATCCTCTCCCCAACTTGAATCCAACCACAATATACATTGAATACTCCCTACTTTCTAAGGCAAGGTAAAAATTCAAACTATAAATCATAGTTCAGGGTTCAAGAAACAAAGAATCAACATCCAAACACAATCGAAAACCAAACGCTCATAGACAAGCATTAAGAAAAAACAATATGGATATTGACAAAAAGGCTCAAAGGGGGTTACTAATGCTCACACGCTCACAAGGTGAATTGATATTTAGCTATGGTAGTTGTGCTCAAAATCAAACAAGTGCCTTGATCACTTTCGTGCATTCACAAAATCAATACAGACGAAAGATTAAACATAATAATATCCAGTTAAAACAAGAAATGTCGGTCACTCACATATATACACAATGGAAAGCCACCTCACATTTATGGTAAAAAGGGGAAACTAATGTGATTCAAGTCATGAGCAAGTTATGCAAAAAGAATGAATGATATGAAAATTGTACAAATGAAAAGTCTCTTAAACATGTTATGCTATAGAAAGCGATAAACGAGTACCTTGCTATGTACAAATTCGAACAATCATTACCGCACAATTGGCATATTGAATCAATCAAAATTGAAGAATTACCAAATGCGACTTCAAGTAATCGAGCCAAAATTTTAGTCTAAACAACAACAAAAGAATTAAAATTATAACTATAAAATACAAAACTATAAAGCCTTGGTGTAAGTGGGAAAAAGGCGAGTCAAATGAATCATTAAAAAGAATTCATTAGCCAAAAGCTACAGACCGCGCTAAGTGCGGTCTAGCACGCTAAGCGCGCTACACCAGAAAGACAAAAACCAGTGCAACAAAACAGAAATTCCAGTGTGCCTCCACTTAACACATTTACATCTCATTTACAGAAAAACAAAAAAATAAAACCGTTGGGGTGCCTCCCAACAAGCGCTCGTTTTACGTCGTTAGCTCGACGCCTTTTATTATTTCGTGAATGGTAAGAAACTTCCTCGCGGTACGCCAATGCTTTCGCCTCAAACGCAACCTAAAGGAAACGTCCTGCCGAAACACTTAACAAACAAATCAAAAGCAAAAGTATATACAAGTATGTGTAAAAACATAATATACATAAAACACAATATTTACAAAATCCTTATTTGGCTAAACAAATTGAAAAGTGAAGATTTATAATTTACGAACTATCCGAGTTCAATTTGTTTAGCCAACTTCACCTTGCTAAATAGCAAAAGTAAAGAGGAATAAAATCAAACACACAAACATGTATAAGTATGAAAATATAAACATGTATCAATATAAGAAAATATACAAGTATGAGAATATGCACAAAATATACGATATTCACAAAACTCAAAAACAAAGAAACTATCGCAATGCGAATTCAATAAAAACACCAATCCCCGGCAACGGCGCCATTTTGCTGAAGCGGTAGAGGGCAAGCAACAAAAGTTTTGGAAATATTTATCCGGGAATTTATCGTGTCCACAGAGATTAGTGCTACTGAACTGCCGTTCGACGGATTCTTAGTTCTTGAGTTCGGGTTAAAATGGGTTTTAAGTAAACAAGGAAAACATAACATATGAACATAAAATAAATTCATTCTTGATAGAGAATAGCTTATCTGGTTCGAATCTAAAGTACTCCCCACAAACTTAGATTTATCACTCCGCCGTACTCAATCTACAATACTCATCAGAATCACCACATATCCCTCACATCAATGTCCATGTCTGCAACACCGACGAGAATTCAACTATATTGCTCTTTCGACGATGTCTCAACCGATCGAACAACACAGAGACATTAAACTCAGATATTATGTGGATGTTAACCCCAATCCTATGTCTAGAATCAAAAGCTAACAGATATCCCCCTAATCAAGATTTGTGATGTCTATTTCTACAACAACACAAATCCAAAACGTTTAAGCAAAAAGACCAAGGAAACACCGATTAAGATTTGTAAAGCAATCTTTATACAACTAGTAAAAAGAGTAACAAACATCCATGGGTTTAGAGTATTTACATACAAACTCACCAAAAGAGAAATACAAAGAGAAGAGAAGAAGAGGAACCAAACATTTCTTGGTTTGTCAACACCAATCGATGAGAAATTCGACCTCCGATCATCAAGATGCATGCTTCATTGTTGTTTTCAAGCTCTCCCTACTCAAAAATGGTTGTGATGACTTTGGGAACAAATACCCCAAAGCATAACCCTAAAAAAATGTGATTTTCCCTATTTAATGACTTTCCAAACCGCCCAGACCGCGCTTAGCGCGCAAATCCGCGCTTAGCCCGCTCAACAGAAAATTGAAATCTTATTTTGGCCATATCTTGAGAACCGTAACTCCGATTTACGCCCGGTTTGAAGCGTTGGAAAGATTATTTCATGCTCTATCTAACAATGACAACATATCAACCAAATTGGTGATTTATTATTATTTGGTTTTGAGCTTTATTCGCCAAATGAATTGATTCCGCCGCTCAAAATCGCGCGTTTGAAGCCGTGTCTTCGCCACGTTATTGCTCATGCTCCAAATATGCCTCAATACCTACAAAATGAATAGAAAACTATCAAAAAGTATAAAAGTATATGGAGATACATCTATTCACAAAGTATACGTATTTATACACAAAACAGGGTATTATTCGAACGGTATTAACAAAAAGTATCGATAAGTGCCACTATATTACAAACACAAAATAACTACATTTTGACACTTAACACAATGTTCTTCAGATAATTGTGCTTAGTCATTAAAAATCAATGGGTTAAATACGTTTTTAGTCCCTATAAATATGCGACCCTGCATTTTTAGTCCCTATAAGATTTTCCTTCAATGAATGGTCCTTATAAAATTATTATGCACCTAGTTTCAGTCCCTACTGTCAAACCGATGTGCATTTTAGAATGATTATTTTGCAGACATATTCGTAATGTTTTAAAAAGTTCCTAGAAAAAAAGGAAACTCAAAATTTAATTTCTAATTTGAGATTTTCATTACTTTTATCATTATTTTTTGAAATTTGAAAAATTCATATTTAATTCTTTTCGTTTTAAAAAATTCTAAAACTTGGTAAATAAATATTTTACAGTATTCTAAACATATATAAAAAAAATTATTAAAAAATTTAAAAATTAAAGGGTAGTTAAACAGTTTTTAAAATTTTAGAAAACAGCAGGGACTGAAATTGCATGCATAAAAATTTTAGAAGGACCATTCATTGAAGAAAAATTTTATAGGGACTAAAAATGCAGGGTCGCATATTTATAGGGACTAAAAACATATTTAACCCAAAATCAATTAAGAATATTCACTAATTGATTATGACAAAAAGAGGGATAAAAATAATGATGATTTCGATTAATAACTAATTTTCTAAAAATCTCACTGTTTACATTTTCTAACATTATATGTGCAAATAGATTTGAATTGAGTTTCAAGAACACGCTATTTTCTAATGAATGAATTAAATCCTGAAAAAAGATCAGATAAAGAAATTCTTTTTTCAGATATATCTGATAAGTAAACCTATGAAGAATTTCTTATATCCAAAAATTACCTGATCAGATAAGATCCGATAAACCATGCTTTGATATTAAAAGATTTGATGAACTGAAGTCCTGATAAATCAAGTTATGAAAAACAAAGCACTCTGATGTTCTATGTTCTGATGTTCTGATAAGAAAATGTTTCTACTAAAATAACACTCTGATAAGTTCAACAAGTCTCTGATATCCCTTATCTGACTCAGGGGGAGATTATTAGAACAAGATTTGGTTCTGCATTCAATCTTTAGTTTTGATGATAACAATACATATATTTTATATGAAATAATTTTGTACTCTAATAATTTCTTGAGTGTGCAGATAAATTATTTTGATTGATTATGGATTGCTATCTAAAAGATCATTAGAATCAGCCCTGGCACATCTCAGAAGAACTATTCATCCATTTCTGAAGTAACATCAGCAGTTTTGAAGAATGATGAATGTTCATTAGAAAAGGATTATCCAAGTGTTTCTAAGATAAGCTACTCTTCCAGATCAGAAGTCAAAATTTTGAAGCTCAAATAAGCTTTTGCTCCCAGCTCAGAAGTCAAGATGTGTCGTTTAGATAAGTTGTTGCGTTCAACTATAAAGACCATGTTATGACTCTGAAGACTCAAATTCTCGTGGGATGTTCACTTTACTTGATCTCTTCAATACTCTCACTACTTCAGATCAGAAGTATATTTTTTAAAAAGGAAATATCAGAAACTTGCAGTAGAAGCTTAATGGTACAATGGTACACTACTTTCTCCACTATTGTAAGAACGTATGTACAACCCCAATTTTTTTGTGCTCTTTGTCTCCCATGATTACATTTAAGTCGTTATGTCAGTTGGAAAGGAAAGCGACGTTTTGTCCTTCTCAATGGTATACTTTTTGGAACTATATAAAGGCACTCACCATTGAAGAAAAAGAGAGAAGTATTGTGAAGTTACGAAGCTGATGCTCAACTATTCAAACTACAACATACAAAACTTCAACGTGAAAACAAGAGAAAGAAATCAGAGAGATTAGATTTTTTTAAACACTCCATTGTGAGAAATCTATTTTTAAGAAAATTTCTAGAACACAAGAGCTTCTGCTCAGAATTTGTGTTAACTTTTGTTCTTAAACTTTGTTTCATTCTGCTTATTTAGAAGCATTATTTGTAAACACTTTTCATTATAAATCTGTTGAGATTTGTTTTCCTCAAGTGACTAAGTTGTTAGTCTGAATACTTGAGAGGGCTAAGGTGACTTTCTAGACTCTTTGAGGTTGTTTGTAATCTTTCAAAATTAGTGGATTAAGTCCTTTTCTAAGGCAAAATCACCTTGGCGGGTGGACAAAAATAGTCTTTTCTAAGGTGAACTTGAATAAACCGAAAGTGTTATTTCTCTTTCTCATCTTGTCTATCTCATTCGATTTGGTGAATAGTTTCTCTAAAAAAAGTATTTGAAAACCGAATTCAAATCCCCATTTCTTATGTTTTTTTCAACTTTCACCAACCAAAAGGATCTACAATATATAAAAGAATATAACTACAAGGGATGAGCTAATAATCTTAGTGGAATTCGATCTAAAACCTCTATCTTCCTATGTTTCCCACATCTTCCCGATACACATCCTACAATGAACGACCCAAAACATGTGAACTTTATCTAACTACAGGATGAATACCATATACCGATTGGGTAGAGGAGTAAACAATATACTCCACTATTATATAACCAGAACGAATCATATATCCCTTAGGATAAAACCACACATCCCAATTGGATCGTTAGAATAATCACTTGTCCGAGATGGTAATCCAACACTTGATCTGGCTATAGTATCCTTTATTGTCATAGCCCATAAACATGATTTCTTTCAATCCTAAATCAAAGATCCCAAATCTCATCACTTCTCTCACAATCTTTTTCGTTATCTAGCATTCTAAACACGACCATACAACTTAAATTCGTAATGAGCACATCATTCAACAATTAAGAATTTATGAATTTGACATGAAATCGCCATTTAATTATTTAGGGCTTATGCTAATTAAGGATTATAACTTAAAGAAAAGAAAACCCATCTTAGCTATTTGCTTCTTAATTAAAAAAATGATGGTTAAGGATGAAGGATTGGACTTTAAGCTCTCTATTTCACTTGAACTTTTGAATAAATCATTCACTCTAAAGAACATGCAACCATGACCTTAAATCTTCCATTTGTTTCAACTATTAAGCTCTATGCATTCTCCGTAAGTTTCTCACATTCTAAATTCTAAGTTATGTTTGGACTTTATATTGTGCTAGTGAAAGGACTATTTTACCGCTCTTAAGTGATTGCTCTCCTAAAGCTGGGGTCACTATCTTTCTCAATCCAGTCACTATCATTATCAATTCTCCTAAATGATGATAATTAAGTTACTGATATCTATAAAAGAGGTTAAAATCGATGTCTTTTATCTTATAATTATACAAATTATCCTCTTGTAATATTTTTATTTTTTATTTATCTTCTAGATTCAGTGTTTAATTTGCACGCTTAGAGGAGAAATTCAAATAAAAAATATTATAAGGAATAATTCAAAAAATATATTATAAAGGGGGTAAAGTGGTATTAATCCTTTATTTTTTTATAAGAGGTTGAATTCTTGAACTATTTAAATAGTTTTTACTTCATTTTTCATTTAAGTTTTAAATTTTCTAACAAAACAATCATACATATTAGAAATATATTAGAAATATATGAAACTTAAAATTAAATACGAATAAGTTCGATAGAAAGAGAGAAGCATAAATATATATTAGTATAATAGACTATAAGGACAAAGATCATTACAGAATACGTTTATTTATAGAACATTGTAAAAACAAGCCCCCAGCACTAATTTATTTCTTAAAGGAAAGTAAGTTTCACGGTAATTAACTTGTGACTCAAGGTTCACCATCAAGTCTGAATTAACGGCCTCCTCCAAGTAATTCAATAGATAAACCATAACCAGTAGAAGTAGTACCACCTCCATTTTTCCCATCAGATGGTCTACCACCAGTAACATTACCGTCTTCATTTAGTCTACTAGATATTCCACCACCAGTAACATTACCGGTTCCACTTTGTCCACTAGATATTCCACTGCCAGTATCATTTCCGCCTCCACTTAGTCCAATAGATAGTCCACCACCAATAGAATTACCTCCTACATTAGCATTACCGCCTCCAATTAATCCACTTGAAATTCCAACACTGGTAGAATTACTGCTTCCTCTTAGTCCATTAGTTAATCCATCACTAGTGGTAGTATTCCCTCCATTTAGTCCACCGGGTCGGCCACCACCAGTAGCATAAGCGCCTCCACTTTGTACACCAGATATCCCACCACCAATGGCATTACCACCTCCATTTTTTCCACTAGATATTCCACCACCAGTATCATTACTGCCTCCATTTAGTCCACCAGATGTTCCACCACCAGTAGAATTACCGCCTCCATTAGCATTACCGCCTCCAATTAGTCCACTACCAGTAGAAATTCCGCCGCCCCTTACTCCACTAGTTATTCCACCACCAGTAACAGTATTCCCTCCATTCATTCCAATGGGTCGGCCACCACTGGCAGCATTACCGTTTCCACTTTGTCCTCCGGATATTCCACCACCAATAGCATTACCGACTCCATTTTGTCCACTAGATATTCCACCACCACTATCATTTCTGCCTCCATTTTGCCCATTAGATAATGCACTAGTTATTCCACCACCATAAACATTATTCCCTCCATTTAGTCCACCGGTTCGGCCACCACCAGTAGCATTACCTCCTCCACTCTGTCCACCAAATATTTTACCACTAGTAGCATTACCACTTCCATTTAGTATACCGGATATTCCAACACCAGTATCATTACCTCCTCCATTAAGTCCACCAGATAGTCCACCATCAATAGAAGTACTGCCTCCTCTTAGTCCACTAGTTATTCCACCACTAGTTGCATTATTCCCTCCATTTATTTCACTGGGTCGGCCACCACTGGCAGCATTGCCGTTTCCACTTTGTCCTCCCGATATTCCACCACTAATAGCATTACCAACTCCATTTTGTCCCCTAGATATTCGACCACCACTATCATTTTCGCCTCCATTTAATCCATCAGATATTGCACTAGTTATACCACCACCATTAGCATTATTCCCTCCATTTAGTCCACCAGTTCGGCCACCACCAGTAGCATTATAACCTCCACTTTGTCCACCAAATCTTCCACCACCAGTAGCATTACTACCTCCATTTAGTACACCGGATATTCCACCTCCAGTAACATTACCTCCTCCATTAAGTCCACCGGATAGTCCACCACCAGTAGAAGTACCGCCTCCTCTTAGTCCACTAATTATTCCACCACCAGTTGCATTATTCCCTCCGTTTAGTTTACTGGTTTGTCCACCACTTGCAGCATTACCATTTCCACTTTGTCCTCCGGATATTCTACCACCAATAGCATTACCGACTCCATTTTGTCCACTAGATATTCCACCACCAGTATCATTACCTCCTCCATTTAGTCCACCAGATATTCCACCACTAGTAAAATTACCGCCTCCAATAGCATTTCCACCTCCAGTTAGTCCACTTGAAAGTCCACCACTAGTATAATTACTACCTCCACTTAGTCCACCTGTTATTCCACTACCAATAGCATTATTACTTCCATTTAGTCCACCGGGTTGTCCACCATTAGTAGCATTACCGCCTTTATTTTGTCCACTAGATATTCCACCACCAGAAGAATTTCCGGCTCCATTTTGTCCACTAGATATTTCAGCATCACTATCATTATCGCCTCTATTTAGTCCATTGGATATTATACTACCACTAGAATTACCACCTCCGTTAGCATTAACGCCTCTAACTAGTCCACCACCAGTAGAATTACTGCCTCCTCTTAGTCCACTAGGTATTCCAATGCTACTAGCATTATTCCCCCCATTAATTCCAACAGAACGGCCACCACCAGTTGCATTATTGCCTCCACTTTGTCCATCGAATATTCCACCACCAATAGCATTATCGGCTCCATTTTGTCCACTAGATATTTCACCACCAGTATCATTACTGCCTCTGTTTACTCTATCAGATATTCCACCACTAGTAGAATTACCGCTTCCATTAACATTATTGCCTCCAATTAGTCCAATTGAAGGTCCATCACCAGTAGAATTATTGCTTCCTCCTCGTGCACTTGTTATTCCACTACCCGTAGCATTATTCCCTCCATTTAGTCCACTGGGTCGGCCACCACCAGTAGCATTACCACCACCACTTTGTCCACTGGATATTCCACCACCAATAGAATTACCAGCTCCATTTTGTCCACTAGATATTCCACCACCAGTATCATTACCACCCCCATTTAGTCCACCAGATCGTCTACCACCAATAGAAGTATCGCCTCCTATTAGTCCACTTGTTATTCCACCACCAGTAGCATTATTCCCTACATTTAGTCCACCGAGTCGGCCACCACTAGCAGCATTACCGCTTCCACTTTGTCCTCCAGATATTCCACCACCAATAGCATTACCGACTCCATTTTGTCCACTAGATATTCCACCACCAGTATCATTACCTCCTCCATTTAGTCCACCGGATATTCTATCACCAATAGAATTACCGCCTCCAGTTAGTCCACTTGAAAGTGCACCACTAGTAGAATTACTACCTCCTCCTAGTCCACCTGTTATTCCACTACTACTACCAGTAGCGTTATTGTTTCCACCGGGTCGACCATTACCAGTAGCATTACTGTTTCCACTTTGTCCACCAGATATCCCACCACCTGTAGAATTAACGGCTCCATTTTGTCTGTTAGATATTCCACCACCAGTATCATTACCATCTCCGTTTAGTCCACCACCAGTAGAAATACCACCTCCATTAGCATTACCTCCTATAATTTGTCCATTTGAAAGTCCACCACCAATAGAGTTACTGACTCCTCTTAGCCCACTAGTTATTCCACCATCAGTAGCATTATTACCTCCATTTAGTCCATTGGGTCGGCCATCACCAGTAGCATTACCGCTTCCAGTTTGACCACCGGATATTCCACCACCAATTGCATTGTTAGCTCTATTTTGTCCATTAGATAGTCCCACGCCAGTATCATTTCCGCCACCATTTTGCCCACCAGACTGCCCACCGCCAGTAGCATTACCGCCTCCAACTAGTCCACCGCCAGTAGAATTACCAGCTCCTCTAAGACCACTAGTTATTCCACCACCAATAGCATTATTTCCTCCATTTAGTCCACCAGATCGTCCACCACCAGTAGCATTTTCGACTTCATTTGATCCACTAGATATTCCACCATCAGTAGCATCACCCGCTCCATTTTTTCCATCGGATCGTCCACCAACAGTAGCATTACCGTTTCCATTTAGTCCACCAGATAGTCCACCACCAGTAGATTTACCACCTCCATTTATACCAGCCTGAACAATGTTATTCTTTAAAACTCCTCCTCCCGTTGGCATAATTCTTGCACTTGTAGCTATTACAACATGGGCCAAAACAACCAAAATGAACCACTTTCCCATTTTTCTACCTTAATATATACCAAAATAACAAAGATAGGCTTCTCCTTTTATAAGTTTGAAAATGCAGTTGGTGGTTGATTTAAAAGGGAAAGAACTTCTAATATAACTGTTACTAGTGTACCGTGTAGGAAAGGTTAAATGGTTTTAATTTGTTTTAAATTAAAACGTTGATTTATGTGTCTTAGATTATGCACGGTGCTTAAAAAATAACTTAGTATTTTGAATTCAATACTAAAAATTATAGTATTTGATCTCAATACTAAAACTATTATTCTTTATTATAATATTATTATTAATTAATGAAATCTTATTAATTAAATTTTATAGAAGGAAAGGTTCATAGATAACCACTACTGTTACTAGTGTGTTGTCTACGTACGATAGATTTGTTTTAATTAATATCTTAAATGAAAACCTTAATTTTAATGGTATGTTAATCAATTTAGTATTTTTGTATAAAATAAATAAATTTTTTTAATTTCTTGGTTGTAATTATTTTTTTTTTCTTGTACTGCATTTTTTCCCTCAATGTTTTTATAATATTTTAGAATGATTGATATATTTGTTAGTTTTTTGAAAAACGTACCGATTTTTTATTTTTTGTGGAATCAATAACTGGAAGAGTGTTGCACTTTTAATGCACAAGTTTTCATTCCCCGTATTGTTGATGAAATTGTTCAAAATTTTAAGGTAATTATTACATTTGTATTGAAATTTATTTCTTTTATTTATAATTTTTATTCATTTGATTTTAACGTGAAGCAAAAGGGATATAGAAAAATGATTGATCAAAAGCTATGCTGAAGTTAGATTGCAAACTCGTCCTAATAAAATTATGAGTAAAATTGATTCATGTAAGTTTAGAATCAAAGAAGCCTTAGTAGTATATAAATTTAAATAGACAAGTAGCCAGTAGGGATATAAATGGATATTCGGGACGGATAATATAATATAGGTTTGTTTTGTTAGATAAATATAAAATTCATATCCATCCCATATCTGTGCGGATATTCACTAAACGAATAATTTATGAGTTTTAAGGTATTTGTATATATTTACGAATATTCATGGATTATATTTTTTTTCTAATTTTTTTAAATAAAATATTTTCAACTTCTTTTAAAAACACTTGAATTTATTATTACATATCATTCATATAAACCTCTCTTATTTTAACAATAAAATTTTATCACAATAATAATTTTTTCATTTTAACCAAAACATAATATTCATACATTTTATTTTTAACAAAAAATAAAAGTTATCATTATTGTGAGATATGATGAAAGAGCGGACGACAAAGAAGTAGAAAGGAATGCATTTGTTGAACAAGGAAAGTGGTTGGTTGGACGATGAAATTGTTGGAGTGAGGTATGAAGTGAATAAGATACTTAAATATGAAATGACTAATATGATTAATACGGAATGTACACCCTCCGTTCACTATTATCCAAAAAAAAACACTTTTAGATTTATTGAATAAATGATGTATCCGATCATTATTATACATTATATACATCAATTGTTCAATGAACCTAAATTTTAGTTGTTGCTTATAATAGTGACCAGATGATGTAAAAGGCTTTCTTCTAAGAAAACTTCAAAATAGTATAATAAATTAATATTTAAGTAATGATAATAATTTATTAACAGATACAGCTATCTGTGAACATGTGTATCATTAAATCCGTATTCATATGGATAAAAGTAAGAAAGAATATTGTTTTTACTATAGTACTCTTATCATGTATTGAGAATGGTGAAATTTATATTAATTAGAGGGTAGAATTGTAAAAAGTGTGTTGGAAATTGAAATGGGTCATTCATTTTGTGACATTATTTTATTCCAAATGAGTCACTCATTGTGGGACGGAGTAAATACTAAACAGATATTAACAGATATGGCTATCCGTGGACATGTGTATCATTAAATTCGTATTCATATCCATTACTAAACAGATATTTAAATATTTATTTATTTTATTTGTAGATATCTATTAAGCTACACGCTCTGTATCCGTAACGAATTTTATCCACGAATATCCGCGGTACCGAATTTTTTTGCGGTACCGAATTTTTTTGACATCCCTACTACCCACATATATCAAGTGCCTAAAATGTTTGTATCACTGAATTGTAATTATTATTATCCTTTTGCTTTTATTCTTTAATGGTTTGGTTGCAATTTGATTTTTTATTTTTATATTTTGGAAATGCTAACAAGTGTCCTCGAGATATTGGTTAAGAGATTAAAAAGGTAAGTATGTATTATTTAATAGATTAAAAAGATAAGTTTTTTTTATCCAAAATATGTGTATGCAATGTATTGAAAATATAAATAATTAATTTTTTTAAAGAATATAATCCAAAACATTTTCTTTATTTGAAATGTTGAATGAATGCGATAAGAACACTTGTTAGCATGACATTTTTTTCTTTAGTTTTGGTCTCTTATTTTAAAATTTGGGGTTTTAATTTTCTTTTAATTTAACATTAATTTTTCATAAGGATAGTATGTCATTTTCATATTTATCAAAATTAAATTCAAATCATTTAAAATTATTATTTATTTTATTTAAATAAAAACAAAAAAATTAAAATTTTAAAAAAATCTAATTCAATAACACACCCAAATTTTTCATCCTCTTCAACGGTCTTAGGGTCTCTTTGGTTGGAGGTAAATAGAGGGAGAGGAGGGAGGGAATATTTAATAATTTATATATTTGGTTTAAATTTTAAGAGGGGAAGGAAAGGTAGATGGAGGGAACCAAAATCCCTCCTAAGCCATTTTTTTGCTTCACCCCAATTTGGAGGGATACAGAGGGGAGAGGAGGCGCTTCATCTTAATTATAATTATATTTACATATTGATTCTTATTTATTTATTTATTTAAATATAAATTTAACTAAGTAAAATATTAAAAGTTCTATTTTGAACAAATTTTATTCTCTTTTATATTTCTTGTATTTTTATATCTCTATCATATTATTATTATTATTATTATTATTATTATTATTATTATTATTATTATTATTATTATTATTATTATTATCATTATTATTATTATTTATTATTATTATTATTATTATATGTGTTTAAATTTTTTTTTATTTTTTATTTTTCGTTACATTTTAATTATTGTAATATTTTTATTTTCAATAATTTTGTTAGATTTTATTGTATTCGATCATTTTTTTAAAATTATATATTATAACCGTTGCGTTTTTATAATTTTTTTTGATGTTATCAATTTCAATACTTATATTTCGTCAATAAATTTGTATTTAAGTTATAAATGATAAATATCGTGAATAATATGATAGAATTACGAGGATAAAAATGTAAATTAGTTTCAAAATATCTTCCCTCTCCTTGCGAACCAATATGTAAATAAAATTTCTCCCCTCCGCTTTCATATTTCAAATAAAAAATATATGCAATTAAATTTTTTCCTTCCCCTCACCTCTCCTCTCCTTCCTTTGATAAAAGTTAAAATTAAATTGAAACCTTCAAACTTAAGAGAGGTTCAATTCATGAATCCTCTCTGAACTTTGATTGAAGCTAAAAAAAAAAAAAAATATTGAAACCATCGTCCTCTTCACCAAACTCAAAATTAAAATTAATTTTTTTTCAATGATTAAAGTTAAAAAGTTACAATTCTGTGGAGACTTACCAGGCCAAACAAACCGTATCTTGGACTATCAAAGCTGTTTTCAAGCATAGGCAGACATTGCTCAATACTGATGCTTGGGTGAAATTCCAACAAACTGGACTGTATCATGCTAGATCCATGTACCTTGCATTAAGAGGTGAGAAGCAAGGTGTACCGTGGAAGAATCTCATGAGAGGCAACTAGGCATGGCAACGGGGCGGGTCGGGGACGGTTTTTACCTCCCCCAAACCCAAACCCGAATCCCCAATCAATCCCCGTTACCCGCCCCAAACCCAAACGGGGATGGGGAATTAAAACCCAAACCCGTCCTTAACGGGTTCGGGTATCCCCGCCCCGCCACCATGTATTTCGTAAAATCAATTTTTTAATAAAAATATTTACTTTTTCAAAAATCAAATTACATTATAAATAACAAAATAAAACAATCTCAAAAAATTCCATACATATATTTCAAATATTTAAAATAATAAATACAAATCAAATTATTAAAACATTAGCCACATGGGTATGGGTTTTATTGCCATGTCTAGAGGCAACTTAGCAAGACCCCGTGCTACCTTTGTTTTCTGGATGGCCTGCCATAGCCGGTTACTTACTAAGGATAGGCTAAGCAAATTTGGAATTGTCAATGATGGCAAGTGTGTCTTCTGTGGAGAATATGAGACTTGTAACCATCTGTTCTATGGCTGCAGGGTTACTAGAGGAATATGGGAGAATTTTCTCGACTGGATGCATATGCAACATCACCCGTGTGGCTGGAATCATGAACTAGAGTGGATTATTCTCAATGCTAGAGGAAGAAGCAATCGTGCAAAGTTGCTAAAAATCTGTGCTACTGAAACTCTCTATCATATATGGATTTGGCGCAACAGGAAAATTTTCCAACAGGATACTGTGATTGATGTGAGCTTTCTACATATTAGGAACATTGTCAAGGAATGTTCCAAGAGGGACAGAAATTTATGGGCCTACTGTAATACACTTTAATTAGTGTCTTGTTTTACTTAGTCTTTTTGGATGCTTGGATCTTAGGATCAGCTTGTACAAACTGTTTTTTGGGAATTAATATATTCTTTATTTTTCTCCAAAAAAAAAAATTAAAAAGTTACAATAGATAATCTAATCTCCTATGGATAACACACATTGTTTACTTTGAAGATTCTCAACAAAGTTTTACTCTTTTATTTCTCCTATTAAATCTATAAAAAAAAGTTTTGCTTTTTTCTTTGGATGAGAACTATTCCGTCTAATTCTTTCCTTCTCTATTATGATGAGTAACAATCATTCATTCCTTCTAGATGCGTGATAGGTAGATATGTGTAAATAAAAAGGATTTTGATTTAGTTATTTATGTTGGGCTTTGAATTTGTCGAAGAGGATAAAAAATATGGGGTTTATTAGGGGTGTTCGCGGGTTGAGTTGGGTTTAATTTGATTAAATTTAATATCCGACCCAATCAATAGTTTTTGGTTTGGATTAAGTGTTCAATTAGTACTTCTAAGACTAAACCCAAACCAAACCAACTCATTCATCAATGGGTTGGATTGGGTTGGATTCGTGGGTCACCCACCTAAATATAATTTTTAAAATCTAAATAAAATATCAATTTAATTAACACATTTATTTTACAAAAATATTAAAAAAATTATAAAAATTTTGTATTTAATTTGAATAAAATTTATTATTTAATACCTAAAAATTCTTTTACGATTCAGATCAAGTCAAAAAAATATACAAATGTATAATTTAAAAAGGTAAGATATATCTCTATTCGAATAAATAAATTTGATCTCTCAAATTTGATTTAGACTTTGACTTTTACAAAACTATAATTATATTTTCAAAAATATATGCATTGTAAGATTTATGCTAGATAATTTATAAATACAATAAAATAAAAATAGAGTGACATGTCAATGGGTTGGATTCGCGGGTTCATGGGTTTAAAACTTCAAACCTGTTACCCGAACCAAATACTAATGAGTTTGAATGGGTTGGTTCGGATTGGACCCGTACATGATTGGGTTGGGTAAAAATAAGGGTTGGGTGAGTGGGTTTGCCGGTTGGCCCGTACTTAGGGCTGAAAATGAGTCGAGTCGAGTCAAACTCACCTCAGCTCAGTTCGACTCATTAAGAATTGGACGAGTTAGAGTTCGAGTTTATGACGAACTTTTATTTCAACTCAAACTCGACTCGTTAAGAATTGGCCGAGTTTGAGCCCGAGTTCGAGTTCATCACGAACTTTTTTTTCCAACTCAAACTCGACTTGTTAGAAGTTCACGAGCATCTCGGTTCAACTCGTTAGATTTATTTTGTTAGGTTCAACTCACTTATTTCACGAACTTAAAAGTAAGTTTTTAAAGTCTATTTTGTTTTATATATATATATATATATATATATATATATATATATATATATATATATATATATATATATATATATATATATATATATGATATTTTAAATTAATATTTTTTTATAAAAATATAGATATAAAATAAAAGTTATAACTATAAGATTGAGATTTATATGATGTTAATTTTATTTGTATAATTTTATAGAAATATTTTGCTCACTTGAGAATATAAATTATCAATTAAAATTGTTAGATACTAAGATTTAGAGCAAATCTTTGAACTTACTCTTAAAGATAAAATATCTTATATATAATTAAATTGACTCATGAACCTAACGAGTCGAACTATGTATAGTTCAAGTTCAGCTCATTTAGTTAACGAACTTAGTTTTTAGCTCATATTCATCTCATTTGGTTCATAAACCTAGTTCAACGATTTAATTCTTGAATCGAGTTTCGAACTATTTTCGAGTTAGTTTGGTTCATTGTCAGCCATACCCGTACCCATGAACACCCCTAGGGTTTATTGCACGTATTAGCTCTAGAAATACTATGGATATCTGGATAGTAGATACTATGAAACAAACTATAAGTGATTTAATGAGTCATTTGCATTTTATAGTCTGAATTAGTTCATACTTACACATGTATGATTTAACCTTTGAGACAAACATATGACTACTAACAGGATCAATTAGGTAGCATCCATTAATGACTCCACACATAGTGCAAGTTTTGTGTCGACAAAAGGGGATCAAAACATGGAAAAGAGCGGGGTATAAATTAAAGCAATAGTAAATGACATAATGGGATAAATCAAAGATTGTAACATCCCGATTTTTATTAGCTATTTTATTAATTATCTAATTTGGTGTTTTTATTAATTATTTATTTTATTTAATTATTTGGTGGTATAATAATTAATTGATTTGGTATTTTATGCTAATTAGATTAATTAGACTATTAGTAGTATAATTAGATAATATGCTAATAGGCCTAACTAGTTGAACTAGAAATAATGGGTAGTAAGTTTTACTAAGCCCAATTAGAGAGAAAGGAGGTAGTAAGGGATTATGTCACTTTTCATAACATTATCATTTGGTGAGAGAAGAGAACTCGAGAGAAGAGAAGAGAAAGAGGAGGAAAGAGAAAAGTTGGGGGAAACTAGAAGAAGAGGGACTTTTGATTCTAGGTAAGGGGAGAAATCTCATTATCTTGAATATATATGTATGCAATGTGTAGTAGTATGATAGGTATTCAATTCTCATTCTCTCAATTTCATATGTTAGGGTTTTGTAGATTTATGAGATTTTATGGATCAAAACATGTTTAATGATGCTATAATGTTAACCCATGAATAGGAACATCTTTAGGAACCATATATATACGTGTTAGATGATTGTTTGGATGAGTTTTTGTTGATTAAAAACGAGTTTCGGAATGCTGAATGGGTTTCTTTTCTCAAGAAATCGCACAGTCACGCCGCAGAGGTCTTGGTCGCGCCGCGCAAAATCTTCTGACTTGAGTTCGTTCCGCGTAAAGTCTTTGTCGCGCCGCGCAAAACTCACTGAGTTGGCTCGCGCTGCAGGGACGTGTGACGCGCCGCGACAGTCTGTTATGAAATTTTGGAATTTTGATTCTTTGACTTGGAATCCTGTATGCTTATGATTTTAGATAGATTTCCATGAGTTTTAATAATTTATTCAATGATGTTTGAATAGGTTGTGAATCGAAATTGAATCGATACATGATACTTGTGTTTTAGTCTATGTATGATGTGAAATTGTAGAATGTGTGAATAACATGAAATAGTTTGTGTGTTATATGTTATATGTGATCATTAAATGCTATGTGTGCTGGTTTAATGATAAATGTGTAATGTGCAACATTTTGGTGGATAATTCAAATTGCGCGAATTATTGTGATATGCTTGAATAATTAAGGTTGTGTGATAATCTTAATTGCATATATTATGTGATGTTGTACATGCATACATGGGGAGATTGTACTCCGCTTGGCTTTGATCCATGTGTGGAAACATGAGCAGCTTTGTTCCCTTTAGTGGATTCGAAAGCGGTGAACTATACGTTCATATTTTGAGGGCTTTGATCTTGTCTGAATCGGAAGCGTGGCTTTGGTTTTAATCGGGAGCGGTGAGCTTGATACTCACAATGGTACCACATGCATTGAGTCCCATTAATTGCATTTCGAATCGCATTATTGTGATATGATTGTTTTGAATTGATGTGTTACTTGTGTGGTAATCGTATTTGTGTTGTGTGCAATAATTGTGGAACTTAATTCAAGTTATGAAGTGTGATGAATGATTATGCTATTGTATGCTATATTCATTGTACATATTGTATGTATTCATTATGATGTGAATTCTCACCCTTCTGTTTGAATGGTGTTCATTGTGACATCGTGAAGGTTCCGAAAAATGGTGAGCTTGTCCGAGGATTTAACTGAGGAGCTTTTGGTTATCTTTTGATTAGGTAGAGAGTCAAATGCTCTGGTCATGTAACATTTGGGGGTCTATTTGAACTCATGTTTTTAGATGTTTGGATATTATTATCTTTATTGTGTTTTGACATGATATTTTGGGTATGTTATGTTGAAGGCTATGTTGCCTAGTTATTGGATTTCATATAGCATATGTTGATTTTGTTATTTTGAATTGATAGATGAATATAGTATGAGATATATTCATTAAAACTATTTGATTATTATTATTCCGTGTGCGTTATGCATAATTAATTAAACATGAAGTTTTCAAATTGTGTTATGAATATGATCAGGTGCATGTTTGTACGTTTGGTTTGATTTTCATTACTATGAAAACAACATGTGACACTCTTTTTAAGTATATGCATGTTATTACTCTGAATATATGTATTTATTTTGGGTTAGAAAAGGGGTGTTACAAAGATCATCTCATGTACCGCCTCCAAGAAATCAGTGATATGTGCGTACCGCAAGAGTCACCACATATGACATCTAAAATGGCACAAATTTTTAGATGTTTTCAAGTTGGCTGCATTTGTGGTAAAACATACCTGGGTGTTTAATGTCTTGACAAATGTCATGACATGCTTTTATATGGTGTTATGCAGGGTGCATATGTTTAAGCTAATACAGGTTTTTAGCGAATGTCATGACCGATGTCATGACATCCATGTTTGACAGCAGGAGCTGTTATGTTTTACTATTATGTTTCCATATTTCTCTCAGTCTACAATTTAGGAAACATTTTATTGTGTGCTGAATATTTCTCCTAGAAGATTTCGTATACAACATATTCTGTAACAGCCTGATGACGTGTGAATTAAGTTAACTTAGTTAACCCTAATTTGTTTCTTGGAAAGCCCGAGGCCCAAGAGCTGCATATAAGAAGACTGAAATCCTAATTTGGAACACAGAGATTTTTAATTGTGAAGAACCATAGTTCTGTGTCTGTGTGTTTAGTCTCTTGTACTCCAAGTAATTGTCTTTTGATGATTGTATTAGAATAGGCTATTTTTGTATTTTGTCACTCTAAGCTTTTAAGCACGAGTGTGTGTCTCTTGATTGAAGCTTTAAAGCAAGACTAAGGTGTGTTTTGGAAGTGTATCTTCTCTCTTTTGATTAAAGTCTGTTTGTAATCACTGCTGTGATTGATGGGGAGTGAGTGGAGATACTCAGGTCTAGCACTAGATTGAAATTGCATTGGGTAGGTCTTAAGTGAGGAGTTGTAAACGAGGGAGTTTAGCTCTGAATTAATACTGCTTATATTGGATTCCCTCCCTGGCTTGGTAGCCCCCAGAGTAGGTTGATTGAACCGAACTGGGTGAACAATTCTCTGTGTTCTTTACTGTTTAATTATTTTCTATCTTAAAGTATTATTCTGTGTTATTGTGGATGTCATAACATCCAGTAAGGCATCGTGTGTGAGTTACTAGAATTTTCAAAATTTATCACTTCAAAAGCCACCACAACACCAAGCAATGGTATGGGATGGTTAAAACCTAACTAGCCACTTGTTTACTGTTTAATAGGCAAGACAAACAGGAACGTGAAAACCAACACTAGTTACGCATGCGATGAAAAATGATTAGGAATATTGTGTTCATCATTCGGTGCAAAAAGCATGGAGCCAAAAAACATGAACATCTGCAATACCACTCGCACGCCCTTGCGTCAGCAAGATCCGACATCGCGGAATATACCACACCCCGCAATGCCAAGGCATGCGGGAAAATGGAAGCATCCAACAATGCCGATTCTGCCGCATTTGGCATGAAAAACCAAACCAAGCAACTAGGCCAATTTGCACACCCTTGCACACACGCGAGTATCCTAGTCTAAGTCCAAGTTCAATTCATGCATGTTGTGTTTTTTCCTAAAGCAAAATATCACATCGGCTTTCACCGTCTGGACAATTTGTGACCACGTTCAGACTAGGTACGTTCCCCCCTTCTGAACCTCGAGCTCCCTCTTTTGAGCTATGGAAAAGTCACTCGTCCAGCCTTCTGAACTTGTGGCTTGGCTCTTTCATAACACGACACAATATGATGCATGACATATTATCAATGCAACAACAACACGTTAAGCTTCCCTTTCTAACCATAAACATCATGCAAGATAGAAATAATATAGTTCCCCTTCTGAACTATCACCAAAACACAATAATCACATTTATGTACACGTCACATAATTATTCACCAAATCACACAACTCATACAACTAGCAACCAAAGTCATAATCATATCATTATTCAACTATCATCCTTTAAAATACATCTCAAGTAAACATACTACTCATATTTTCATGTACATATAAACCTCAAAATAACCATAATAAGATAGTATTTCGCGTCAGCCACCCAACGCTTCGAACCGCGTCCCAAACAGAATCACAAAACTCAAGTTACACTCAAAATAATTTTGTAGTACAAAATCCAATGCCCAGAACCAAAAAAAAAACAAAAGGCAACTTTTATAAAGGCAATTTTTAGAATAAAAAAAAAAAAGAAAAACAAAAGGATGAATTTACATAAAACCTAACTCATTAAAAAGTTAGGAAAAATAATACTTGAACATACTCAATCTATCTTTCTTTAAAATTATTTATTTAATTTAATTTTTATTTAGATATAATAATTTATATTATTAATAAAATAATAATAATTTTAAGACTATCATAAAGAGAGGTAGATTGGGAAGTTATTTTGATCATACCATTTTTTTGATTTATCCATCATTTCAAAATTTATGAAATGATAATTATAAGAGAGTGGAAGTTATGTGTGGTTTTATATGTTGTACATATAATTGTTGTTTTAATGATGACAAAGAGAATAAATTAAAACTATCATAAGTATCATTAATGAAGAAAAAGGATTCAAGTAGATCAAAAAGCAAGAATCAATACTACGAAATATATCTTTTGTAACATAAAATTACATCGGTTATTCAACCAACCGAAGTAATATGTGATATTTAGGCACTTGTATTTTTTTATTTTATTAAAAGACTTTTCACTACGGTTCATAATAACAACTGTGTTAAAAGAAGGAAGACGACACTTTTATCCACTGTTGGAATTCCAACCGTGTAGGAAAATGGCGACCAGTCATGGGTTTAAATCCCTCCCAGCACTAGCATTTTTGGTTTTTCGTTTATTTTTAAGCCACTTTTCACCATGGATTCGAATCTCAGCACCAATATTTTTTATTTTTTACTTATTTTTAAGCCATTTTTCACCATAGTTGGAATTCCAAGTGTAGTGAAAAATGAGCCTTCTTTTATTAAAGATATATAACGTTCTTAGTTCATTCACTTTTGCCATATACGTATTTAGACAAACTTCATCTTTTTTCTCCAAACGTCTTCCATATAAGAAACATTATTCCTCAAATATATCAAAATATAAAACATCAATTCTTCCATAAAGGAAACTCAAATAAAAAAAATTTATTAACGAGTTTCGGAACTCCGTCATCTCTTATCCAAATTGAACGAGGCATAGAAAGTATGGATTCAATTAATCAACATTTGTTGTTATTGTTGTGTCAGGTAAAATCTTCTTATTTATTAATTCTATTTATTTTGTTGTTATTGTGGTTATTGTTGTTGTTGTTGTTGTTGTTGTTGTTTTTGTTGTTGTTGTAGTCATTGTTGTTGTTATTGTAGTTGTTGTTTTTATTATTTTTTGTTGTAGTTGTTGTTCTTGTTGTTGTTGTTCTTGTTATTGTTCTTGTTGTTGTTATTATGTTAAAAATATGTAATATTATATAATTTGATGAAAATAATAAACGTAGTAAAGAAAAACATGTGGGAAAAATAAAAAATATTGACTGACCTTTCACCATGGTTGTTTATTACAACCTTGATTATATGTAGCGCATTTTCCAGCTTTTTACCATAGCCATTAGAATATGGTTGTAAATAGCCTACTTACAACCACACACTACTTTACCACGGTTGCTCAATTATGATTATAAGGCTTTCACAATCGTGATTATAGGTGTTTCCACAGTAGTGAATATTTCGATGTTTAGTGCAAGAGAATCAAATGTAAAAAACAATATAAAATAAACTAAAGCATTTTGCAAGCTCCTATATGATCCCATGTTTTAAACATTTTTAACTAGGGTTAAATAAGTTTTTGGTCCCTTGCAGTTTCATTTTTAATCTCTCCTGGGGTTTTGGCAACAATTTTAGCTAGTTTTGACAACGGTTTTTTTTGTAAAAATCATTGCCTAAAGACAAGGAGGGACTAAAAATGAAAACTGCAATATTTATAGGGACCAAAAACTTATTTAACCCTTTTAACTATTTATGATTATTAGTTTGTAAAATTAAGTGTTAGTAACTCTCAAAGTACTAATTCTTGGATCTGTTCATAACCTTATGATTTCTATTGATATAGAAATTAAGAACATAACTCTAAACTAATTACTATGAGTCAAATATGTCATCGACTCACATGCATTAAACTCATATCTGAATTCAATTAGAGAATGAAAGCGGATGCGTGCCTGAGTTTTCCATTGAAATCGTTGAAGGTTTGTGGGTATATGATCTTCATATTTATAGAATTCCTTAGGGTTCATTGAATCTCCTCTAACGAGGGATGAAGAGAGAATCCTGATAAACCATGTATTTCAATCTCTCTACAAATGGGGATCATAAACCTTATAAATAATCGTATGATTATTTCTTTGTACTTGTGTTGTTGTTAAATTTGTGATATATATGTTTATATATTTATATTCCGTGAATTGTGTGTATTTGAGTAGGTTGGTGTGTGCGTATGAATATGTTTTGTTGGAAAAAAATGGGTTTTTTTCTTCTACGCTTGCTAGGTAAGCAAGAACTTTGTTGGGTGAGCCTTCAAGCGAGGAGAAACTCAATTTTTGGGTTTCCTCGCTAGGCAAGGTAATGGTCTCGCTAAGCGAGACTTCATGCAGTGAAGAACAGGATTCTAGGGACTTTTGCCAAGCGAGGCAACGGGTCGCTAAGTGGAGTTTTGCTTAGACCTCACTACCATTTGCTAGGCGAAACTGTTGTTTTTCCAAAAGAGTTTCCTTCTACCAAGTCTCGCTTTGAGCTCACTGAGCAAGCCTCTCAATACAGGATTTTATGAATATTCATTTATGCATGTCTTTCATTCTGTAACTCAGGTGAGGATGCTACTTTGCGTGTTGGAAATCTTATCAAGAGATCTAACCTATGTAAGAGTGTAGTTAATTTTCCTACGATTGATTGTTCATGTTGATTAATGTAATGCACATGGCGTTCTGATGTCACGGTGATCGTACCTGTGCGACTTCTCCCTAATGATTGTTCACGAATGATACATATTTTTCCATTGTCTTCACATGTATCCTAGTTTCAGCTTGTTTTAGGATACATGTCATCTATGTAAGTGAAAATTCAATGATTCATGTTCAGGGCTTCGGCCAAATTATGTCGGTTACTCACTTAGCTTCACATGCATCCTAGTTTTAGCTGCTTTTAGGATACATTTTAGCTATTAAGTGTAAAATCCCGATTTCATGGCTAACAATTAAAGGCTAACAATATACCAATATTTGGGGAATTGTGTATGTTATTTAAGAAATCGAAGTAAGGAACCTTAGGCTTGATAATGGACTTTTCGCTAGAGCCGTTCTATTAAAGAAACCTTGACAGAGTGGACTCCTAAGATAGGAGAGTACCACTGAAATGGTTGTATCTCACCCCATCTTACCATTACGATTACAAGTATTTATACAGGTGCTAAGGATAAAGAGAAGGCGACTAAATGACATTGTGACGAAGACCTTTCTTTAGCATAGTTCTTTTCTTCTACTGTACTTTTATCATGTTATATTTTAGTTCAGTTACACTATTATACTATTTTGGCATGCCTTTCTGAAGATGCAAATTCATGTGTTGATTTAACTTACTATTGCATTATGTTTCGTACTATGTTTTAACATCTAATGTTATGTGATTCTAGACTCACATAGTGTTGGGATGTTACACCCATCTTTTACTCTTTTCCTCTACAGAAATTATTGCCATATGATCTGCAAAATAATGCACCAAGGTCACATATGCTATATAAAGACACTTTTACAAGAAACATGTCATCCAAAACTTACCTAGGTAATTAGTAAGACGATCTCCGCCTTTAAACCAAAGAAATTATTGTGTGTGACTCCATTACCTAAAATTTTCCTATGAGGCAAATTATCCTCACCTCTCCAAGGGTAAGGTATGTACATTCATGCCCCATAATAGCTACAGGCTCATCCGTCTATACCAATGGAAAGCCCTAATAAAACCCAAAATGTTGTGGAACAAGTAGGAGGGTGCAATATTGAGAACATTCAGAACCTCCAAGATCAAAGGGAAAAGAGGAGGAGAATCCCATATCCTTTATGGGTGGGGTAGAAGTAGAAATAAGGGGATAGAGTATTAAAAGAGACACACATGTACCAGCACCGGAGAGCACAGCCACGGTGATAATGTGTAAATAGCTCGTCACCCTCAGCCTCAGCCTCGGCCGCCGCCACCAGGTGGTGCTCGAAGTAGCGGCTCAGTGTGATGAACCGGATATGAGGCCCAGATGTCGTGGCGCACTCAAAGTCAGCAACTTCGGGCTCCATACCCAAATAGAGCACCATCCACTCAGTGGCTTCGACCCTCTGGATCCGGGAGTGGGTCAACAATGGCCCCCTGATCGGCAGGTGGAGAAGGCACTGCACATCATGCAAGGTGATCGTCATCTCCCCAACCGGCAAGTGGAAAGAAGACGTCTCCTTGTGCCACCGCTCCACAAAAGCCCCCTGCATGTCGTGGCTGATGGTGGTGTACCCCGTCATGCAGAGCCCACTGAGCCCTGAACCTCTCACAGCGTCGTTAAACCACTCGGCAGTCGGTTTAAACAGACTGAAAATCTTCCGGGCATGGTTCACCATTTTCAACGGCTCTCTCTCCTGTTACTAAAAAACCAATAAAAAAGTATGTTAAACAGACGGTTAATAAAATATTGAATAAACTTCTAAATTATAAACAGTTAAATAATGTAGTCGGGCAAATTATAAAAAAATACCTCTCCCTCCCAGATCCGCCGAGCGACGTGCTCGCGGTAGAATATCAACACAGAAGTGTCAATGGGCCCTCCCGGGTAGCTGTCCTCCTGCTCATCCTCTTCCTCGGGTGGAGGGTCAACATCCGGTACCCCCTCCGCCTCGTGGTATGGCACTGCCACGTCCTCCTCCTCCTCCTCCTCTCGCTGACGGGAAGAAGATACCCGAGCCAGCCTACTCCTAGATCCAGATGAGGAGGTACCCTCGCTCATCTCCACGGGAACTCGCACACGTCGTCCCCGGCCCTACCCCCGTCCCTGTGTCGACGCCAGCTGCGCCGCCGCCCGCTCGCGTCTAGCCGACGCAGTCTGGGTCTCTCTACCCTGTCTGATGCGTGCTAGTTGGTTGCCTGACATGTTCCTGTAAATAGTTGAAATCGATTAATATGCGAGACAACAGGAAAAACTAAAAAAAATTGCACTTCTGATACAATTCGGAAGTTCATTTCCGAAACTGGGAATGAAGGTGTTTTCATAAATGAACTTCCGAAACACCCCTGCGCAGAAGTTCTCTACAACCTCCAATGGCAGACCCCAAAATCCTAAATCAAACCTATGTCTACACATTCTAAACATCCTAAATATCAGTACAAACCTAACCTAATACATTTTTTGCTATTTGTAAACACCCTAATATAAATTTTAATCATAGATCTTAAAATCAAAATGCTTACCGATTGAATAGATTGGAGGACTTTTGAATGTAGTAGAGCAAGTAGATGGAGCCTTTGATGTAGCTTGGAAGTGGTTTGCAGAAAAATCTCTTTGGGGTTGAGTTTGGAAGAAGATTAGGGTAAATGAATTAGGGAGGGGGGCTGTTTTGCTTAATCTGCAAAACGCGCAGTATTTCGGAAATGAACTTCCGAAATGCTGTTTTCGGAAATGAACTTCCGAAATAAGACAATTTTTTTAAAAAAAAAGGCGCTTTCGGAGATGCATCTCCGAAAACACCTTTTTCTTGCATTTCGGAAATGCATTTCCGAAATCAGGGGTAATTTGAGTTTTTCACCAGAGATGAACTAGAAGGTTGGGAGGTAGCCAAAGAAATTTTCTTTTTAATAGTTTGGGCCATCATCTTACGTAATTTCCCTTACATCCCTCATGTATAGGGGACGTAATTTCCCTTACATCCCTCATGTACAGGGGAAGTGGACCATCATATTTTTCATGTTAACTCATCTCATAACATTCATGACCTAAAGGTCTAATACCTGAACTAGTTAACTCATGATATAAGTTGTATAGACCCCTAAATTCTCATCTAACCCCACCTTCTCAGTCTATAAGACGAGATAGTGGGGAAATCCTATATAAATCAATAAATTCTCCTTAACCACACCTTCTCCCCCACGTTACCTCCACATATGAAAACCTTCTTAAATAGAGAGGTTGAAAAGGTGAAAGGGGAGAAGAAATTATGCACATCGGTCCTCAGTCTCGGATTAGTGTCTATTGAGGCATCATTTAATTTTAAGAATAATATAACAAGTAATATATAAGTAGTCGATTTTAAATATTAAAAGAGTCAAAAAATGGTAACATTCCAAGGTTCCATGTGGCAAGCACTTTATGGTTCATGTAGCTCATCGTTAACATAATAGAAAAATTTCCCTCACAAAAATTACACAATTTAAATTTGTTCTTCACAAAAAAAAGATTCGATTTAATTTCTTATAAAATTTAACTGGACCACTTATCAATTTATATTGTTAATTTTTTTATTAATAAATACTTAAGTTAATAATTCAGAACAAACATTTAATTATTTTAAATAACACAGAAATAAATATTCAATAATTTTAAATAATACAAAAATTTAAAAATATAATTAATTAAATAAACATAAATAAATTCTTATTTAATTGAATTATTATTAAATTAATTAATCACTATTTAATTTGAATTAACTAAATTATTTTAAAAATTAATTGATTCTTTAATTTAAGTTGATTAAATATTTTAACAATTAATTGAATTATTATTAAATTATTTAATCATTATCAATTTGAATTAGCTTGAAATAATTAAATATTTATTTGTGTGTTATTTAATTTTAATTATATATAATTTAATTTATTTCTAATTGATTAAATATATTGAGGATTTTCATTTTATAAATTTTATTTTTAAATTGATGTATTATTTGAAATTAGTAAATATTTATTTGTGTTATTTGAAATAAGTAAATGTTTGTTCTAAATTATTAAGTTAAGTATTTATCATTAAGAATATTAACAATAGAAATTGATTTGTATAGTTGTAAAGTGATTATCACTTATCGGACTTAGGTTCGAGACTCCATTGGTACAAATTTTGTAATTTTTGTTTTAAATTCTTAATTATTTAATATTATTAAAAATCTTGGGATTTATTTGTCATGAATGCATATTGGCCTAGTGGTAAAGACTTAAGATAGACTTTAAAAGTCTTGGGTTCGATTCTTTATAAAAAACAGTTTTGACCTTTTGAATATTATTAAATTAGAATTTTTTTAAAATGAAATTAAAATTATTGAATCAGAATTAATATTATTCCTTATAAATCTAATTTTTTTTGTGACTGACTAATTTGAATTGTATAATTTTGTAAAGGAGGACTTAAGTTTTTTTTTTTTGTTTTTTTAGTAAAATATAGACAAAAAATTGATTTTTTTTATAAAGATCAAAACCAAAAAAATGGCTTAATTATAAAATCATTTACATATTTAAAGTCCATTTGTAGTGAGAAGGATGTGGTGTTTAGGATAGATGTTTACATGATGTGCATGTATTAATTTTCTTCTTTTTATTTATCATTGTTGTTAAACTTTAATTATATTATTAATAACTTTGAATTTTCAAACTTTAATTGTTTATTTAATTACATTGATTTATCAAACTTCAATTGTCTAATTACATTGATTTATGAAAACAACATTTGTAATCTAATATTTTTTTTAAGTGGAGCCTACGTGGAAATATTATTATTTTTTTTTTGCAAAATTATACTAGAGATTTTTTTTAATAAGTTAGTCCTATAAGTTTTTATAATAATTTCGTCTTTTAAATTATCAAACGTATGCATCATTAACCTTTTTTAAAAATTCCATTTTAAAAATGAATTTGTGGCACTAACCAAGATTGAATATTATAGTTGTTATGTACTTCCAAGAATTAAAAAAAGGGCTTTAACGACTCTCATGACTCTAAACAAGGCAATCACAAACAATCTAAAAGATTAAGTTGTTAACATGTTATATAAAAATAATTTAAAAAATCTCTGGTATAATTTTACCTTTTTGTTACGATAATCCATTTTTTCTTTAATGTTAAACCTAGGTAAGAAATTAATTTTTTAAATAATTAATATACATTTAATTTTTGTAAAGTTTAGTGTTATTATAAAATATAAGTTTATAAACTTACATGCTGAGTGAGTATACTGACGGATAATTTCATCAAAATTAAGCCAAGAAATAGGGGTATTCGTGGTACGGTTTGAGTGGTTTTGACGCAAAAAATCATCTGAACCGTAAGAGAAAAAAAATACATTTTGGTTTGATTCAGTTGACTTTTAGAAATAATATCGAACCAACTCAAACCAAGTCAATGCGGTTTAGTTCGGTTCGGTTGGATCGGTTTTTTTTCAAAAAATTTATTGAGGCACACATACTCATATAGATGACAACTTAACTTTGTATTTAGTCACTCATACACTACCAAATAACAATAAAATTCATCATATTTAGACCACAACTTTTCTTTTAATATGTAAAAAAAATCATATTATACAAAAATGGAATAATAAAATAAACAATAACATAAAATAGTATCAAAAACATTATAATAAAATAAAAAATTAGAGGATAGATTAGAGAAGAAGATGTGCGATAAAAATAAGATTGAAAGAGAGAATACTAGCATAAAAATGAGAAGATGAAAAGAAAATATAAGAGAGTAGAGATTAGAGAAGAAAAGACAAGATGTATTTGGAGAAGAATGTGAGAAGGAGAAAATCATTCATAATCTTAAAGCTAAAGCATAATAGGTTTAAGTTTGGGGTGGATGTGAGTTAAGTGAAATTTGGGTTATAACATAATACAGTGTTATTTGGTTTGGTTCGATTTACAAAATACAAATCGTAAACTGAATTGAATCGCGCAATTTTGTAATATTATGACCCAAACACATCCGAAATATAAGTAGATTTTTGCAATTTTTAATTTAGTTTACGGTTTTTTATTAGGCTGGTTCAATTTTAAACACCCGAGAATCGCAAAAATTTGTCTGAGTGTGATTCGTTTTGAAATATAAATTCTCCCTTCACTACTTAAATATTCATACCTTTTGTGATGTGGGGGATATGCTTAGGAACACACTCATAGCTTCTAAACTCTAGTTTGTTTTTTTTTAAGTGGTCTTTGGTGAGGGAGGCAAGCACAATCAATTGTTCTAATGGGGTTTGTAATATGGTGTGCATCTGTAGGAGCCTGATAAGGGGTAGAGATATTAGGAAAAGGAAAATGTAGGTAGTTTGTTTTATGAGTGAAACAATTGTTATGCAGCAATGGTCCAATGTTGTGTAGGAAGGTGAGCATGAGTAGGGATGGCAGACAGACCAAATTTTGCGGAGTCCACCCGCATCCGAACCTGAGTCAAGGGTGAAAATCCAAATTGACTGGGTTTGGAGTTCAGGTTTGGATGCCACCCAAAATTTTGGGTGCAGGTTTGGGTAGTGTGAAACCCATGCCCGAAACCCAAAATTACATCCGCTTTTATATATATATATATATATATATATATATATATATATATATATATATATATATATATATATATATATATATATATATATATATATATATCACTACAAGAAAAAATCAAATTTTCTAGGGGCTAATCCCCTCACAAGTGGCAAAAAACCCTCACAAATACAAAATTTGCGAGGGGACGGCTCCCCTAGCAAAACAGAGGGTCACAAATTAATTTTCGAGGGGTTATACATGTCGATAAATTGCCTGGGACAAACCCCCTTGCTAAATGCAATTCCCATTTTCAAGTCCGCAACATGCATACGTAGGCACCAACTAGTAGTCTACGAGTGTTCAGACTGCGTCAGCTATTTTGCTTGGGGAAAAGCCCTTCGCAAAATGCAGTACTTTTCAGTTTGCTTGGTGATAAGCCCCTGGCAAAATGTTTGCCATTTTAAAAAATATATAATCTGTCAAATCAAACATAATAATTAAAAAAATATATAATTATAATATAATTTAAATTAATATATATATATATATATATAATTTAAATTAAAACGAAATTATTATAATACATATAAATAAATAATATTTAACCAAATATAATAAAAATCAAAATAAAAATCCATACAAAAGTACAATAATATTTTAATGAAGTTCAAAATAGGTAACACATAAATTCTTCCATACAAATTAAAATAAACTTAAACATTCAAATTTAATTATTCTCTTCATTTTCTTACTCTTCTTCTTCAACAACTCCTCCATATCCGTCATTTCGTCCAAATCCACCACCGGTATTTTGTGAAGAAAAAATTGATCAAATCTTTGTGCCTGCTCGTTTGTAATCCGCATTGCTTCTTGATACTCTTGTGCCTGCCTCCTCATTTCTTCCCGCAACTCTGTTTCTCTTCTCTGTATTTCTTCTTGCATCTCTAATTGTTTTTTCTTCATCTCTTCAATTTCCAAATTTCTTGCTGCGACTTATTGTGCTGCCTTAGTATTCGCCAAGTTTCTCACAGTTTCAAGCATTTCGGCGGTTAATATAGGTGGAGTGGATGATCCTTCTCCATCAGTATATCTCATTTTATTTTCCTATTACGCCGCTTGATAGTTTTGGCGTACCCTCCAATACCATACATTCTTCCATTTTTCTTCTTTCCACCTGAAACATTATACCAAGTTTAAAAATCAACACTAGGGTCAACAGGATACCCCAGTGGTGGTTCAGGTATTTCAGGATGCTCTACCAACTTTATGGAAAGCTCTCTATCAAACTCTTCCTATAAAAAAATCAAATGTTAGCATGATTCAAAAAACCTTTGCGCCTCAAACAATAGTATATTTATTTCTTTCAACAACTAATAAAACCTTTGCGCCTTCTCATTCGAGAGCTCCTCCATCAAAGTCTTAAGGTTCATCATACGCCAAATTCACCCCTAATGCGTCATTGAACATCTCCTCGACGAGATTAAGTTGTTCCTGGCATTGCATATGTGATGAACTACTCCCTGAATCATATCTAGTTATATCTGGTCCAATATGTGTTTGACTGCTAGAAGCCTCTCTATTTATCTCTGGCATTTTTTCCCCATTAGATGTTCAAACCCAATAATTTGGCCTAAAACCCACTCTCTCCAAGTGACGTTTCACTTCACTAGGGTCACTAATAATATTTCTACAACCACACTTTAAACACAGGCACCTTACCCCTCCTTCCCTTTGACAACATTCTTGAGTAAACGCATACGAGAGAAACGCGGCAATTCCTTCCATAAAAAGTGGTTTAAGCCCACGGCTTCCAGAAAACATTCTATCATACATCCAACTACGATAGATTTGATAATGTTCCATACTGCACATTTACAACATTGTTCGTGTTTAATTTTATTAAATAAAATGAGGAGTGATCTATCGACAAATTTTTAAATTTTTGTCGATAACATCATATAACTAATTGTATATAGAATTATATTCAATACTTGTTTTTATCTAAAAATAAATCATATATTACTATTTTTATATAAGAATAAATTTATACCATCTTTATATAAAAATAAATTTTTTAGAGTATAAACTATTTTTATATGAGCATATATTTGTAATGGTTTTTTTAAAAATTTATACACAAAAGCAAACAAATTTGTAAGGAGTTTTTATAGAAATATATATACTATTTTTTTATATATTGTTTTTCTAAACATATCTATACAAAATATATATACTGTTTTCTTATCTACTATTTGAAACTATACAAAAAATATATACTTTTTTTTTATATATTATTTTTTTAACATTTTGTTTTTATATATTGTTTTTTATATATACTATAAACTATACAAAATAAATATACTATTTTAATTTTAAAAAATACATTATAT
The DNA here is from genome assembly GCF_029867415.1 of Vicia villosa. Classification (NCBI taxonomy): domain Eukaryota; kingdom Viridiplantae; phylum Streptophyta; class Magnoliopsida; order Fabales; family Fabaceae; genus Vicia; species Vicia villosa. The sequence goes on from NC_081180.1 coordinate 114,897,047, forward strand.
ATATATATATATATATATATATATATATATATATATATATATATATATATATATATATATAAATATTGTTTTTTATATACTATTTTAAACTATACAAAATATATATACTATTTTTTATTTGTTTTAACATTAAAACATTAAAAAAAAAATTTAAGCATTAAATAAACAATTTTATATAAACTATAAATTATTAATTGTTTTTAGTTTTGTTTTAAGTAATATAAAAAACTGTTTTATATAAATAAATATTTTTATAGGATACAAAAATACAGTCTTTTTCTAAAATATAAAATAATCATTTTTTGAAATTAATAAATATACACATTTTATAGTTACCTAAAAAAATGAAGAAAAAAAAATATAATAATTTTCAAATCTCTAACATAAACACACATAAATATACACTCTTTAACATTAACATAATAAATCTCTAACATAAACACAATAAATATATATAATGTTCACGACGAGCAAAACAGGTGCCCAACAACCGTAGAATTGATCTTCGGTGATGGTCGAGGAAAAAAGAGGGTTGTACCTACTGAAGGATAGAAAAACACTTAGAAAGGGGGGGGGGTTGAATAAGTGTAGCTTTAAAACTTGTAAGATAAAAACAATTTGCACAATGATTTTTATCCTGGTTCGTTGTTAAATAAACTACTCCAGTCCACCCCCTTGGAGTGATTTACCTCACCTGAGGATTTAATCCACTAATCACACGAGATTACAATGGTTTTCCACTTAGACAACTTCTAAGTCTTCTAGAGTATACTGATCACAACCTGATCACTCTAGGAACAATCTGCTTAGATACCCTCTAAGACTTTCTAGAGTATACTGATCAACAACCTGATCACTCTAGTTCTTACAAATTAATGTAAACAAATTCTAAGAGTTACAATGCTTCTTATAAAGCTATTATCACAACTGTGATTTTCTCTTAAGTTTAAGCTTAATCTCACTAAGATATTATAACAGCAATGTAGTGAGTTTGATGAAGTTTGAGAGCTTTTGATTTGAACAGCGTTTCAGCGTTTTTGCATAAAGTCTTGTATTCAGAATTCGTAACTTAGCTTCTCATCAGAACTTCATATTTATAGGCGTTTGAGAAGATGACCGTTGGGAGCATTTAATGCTTTGCGTATTCCGTACAACATTGCATTTAATGTTTCACTCTTTTGTCAACTACCTCGAGCCTTGCTTTCGCTGTGTCTACTGACGTTGCCTTTAATAGCTTTCAACGTTCCTTTTGTCAGTCAGCGTAGCCTGCCAGCTAGTACTTGCTTCTGATCTGATGTTTGTGTTAACAACGTTTGAATATCATCAGAGTACAAACAGCTTGGTGCAGAGCATCTTCTTGTCTTCTGACCTTGAAGTGCTTCTGAGCGTGATACCATGAGAACTTCAGTGCTTCTGCTTCTGATCTCAAGTTCTTCTGATGCTTCCATAGACCATGTTCTGATTCTGCTTGACCATCTTCTGATGTCTTGCCAGACCATGTTATGATGTTGCATGCTGAACCTTCTGAGTCAGTGCTTCTTGCGCTGATTTTGTGCATACTCTTTATATAATTCCTGAAATGGAAATTGCATAGTATTAGAGTACCACATTATCTCATACAAAATTCATATACATTGTTATCATCAAAACTAAGAATATTGATCAGAACAAATCTTGTTCTAACACCTACAAGGCACTCCAATGCCAAAGTAAGAGAGAGAATAACAAGGTACTACAGAAAGTATGAGGTTTTGGACAAAGTTTTGATTATGTTTCCCTTTAGAGATAGAGGGCTATTTATAATGTTCTCTTTGAGATAGATTGGATCACGCTATATTCGTGGGCTTGGACGTGATTCCAGGAGGCTCAAAATATAGGAGAGAGTTGACTAGGTCTTGACTAGTCGTGCAAGGGTGTCATACCCCAAAAGTTTCCCACCATATTTCAAAATATTTTGGCTCAAGCACTAAGATCCCCAATTGTTCAAAGTGGTGCAAGAAGCAAGCATGTATATTCTCTCTCCTAAATAACAAGGCTCCAAGTAGGGTTTTGGTTTTCTCAAAGGAAATGGATGTATCAAGGCCTCAAGTGGATTTCATATGGCTTTTTATCCTTCCAAGAATCCTCATTCCAAGCCTCACAGTACAAGATTGCTTAGTCAAATGCCCAAATGATCAATAGTCGACTATGCTAGGTTAAAAGTCAACTATGGTCAACTTACGGTCAAAACTCCTGATTTTTGGTCAACAACAACATTTTGAGGTTATATTCATCATTTGATCAAGGTTTAACCATGATTCATCAAGGAAAGTTCAGAAATCAACAAAACTCAAAGTTTCTAAATTAGGGTTTTTTTAGCTAAAAGTCAACTGAACTTTGACCAGCCAAAACTTTCACATGGTTCATCCAAAATTTTCCAACCAAAGCTCATTTTGAGAGAAATTCAATTCTCTACAACTTTGTCTCTCATAGGGCAAGGCCAAAATGCTTCATTTGGGAGATATGCGCCAAAACACTACAGGTCATTTTGGAAGTCCACCAAAAGCTATTTTTTGTCAAAGCCAATATCATCAAGATAAAATCTCCAAATGCAAAAAAGATTCCAAAGTGGCTTGTAGAGGAAATCTTGGGCTTTCTAAAAAGTCCTAGAACACCTTAATAGGATAAATATTGAAGGAGTTACGCATTGATGAAGTTGGCAAATTATTGAAGGAGTACATGAAGCAAATAAGGGCCAAAATGGATTTTCTTGCAAGTAGGCCCAATCTTTTATGATCCAAACTTGTTCCTCAAGTCATCAAGAAGCTCCAAGTCCAAGTCCACGAATTTTTGACAATTATTTGATTTTTATTGAATTTTTATTCATTAAAAATATGATTTAAATCAAATAATCAAGAAAGTATGAAAGAGATTTGATTTAGCTTTGATTTCCAATCAATTTCCATCACTTAAATGCCATATTTCCCATCCAAATTCGTGCTAAGCAAAATTGGTGAGATAAGATTGAAATTCAATAAATTTAGAAAGATTTGCAAATCAAATTTCCAACAAATTGTAATTCTTGATTCAATGAGATTCATCCAAGTTTTAGTGACCTAAATTTTTCCAATACATAAGCATAACAATTCCAAACTCAAAGGGAGAAGGATTCAGACCTCAAGAAACCTAGGAGAACTTCAAAAAAAACCTCAAAAAGGGCAAGTTCGATTTCAAGATTGCAGCCGTCCTTAACCTTTTCTAAGGATCAAAGAAGCAATATCGGTGTTCCTTGAAGCTATTGCAATCATCACCATCCATCATAACGCCCGGAATCGCGATATACATCAACATGGTTTGCACCCTTTTTTCAAACTTCGATTTAAATGATACATGAGTTATAAATGTAATTTGATTACATATTCATGTTCGTTTTGATGTTTGGAACGTGTCTGGGCTATTTGATTGAAGTTTAGTTACAGGTACAGGGATATGCCATTGTTAGGGTTCACGAGCTCCAATTTGGGGGTTCTCAAAATAGGCATAATTGGACCAAGCCACTGGTACCATCGTGTTTAGGGGGATGTTTCCAATCGAACCATGTATCCAACATTCATTTATATTGCATATTTTTTGATTTTTGAATGTGCAGGGATATAGCTACGTCAGGAATCTGTAGGTAAAAGCTTTACCTACGAATTCTGTCTGTGGGTAAAGACCCTGGTTAAAACGCGAAGGAGGGGATGAACAGTGACCCCTGGCGCGTTTTTCTTGTTCAAATTTCCGATTAAATAACTTTTTGTTATATAATATTTTGTGTCCATACCACTAACAACTAAGCATCGTAGCACAGATGGTCAGGGCATCTTCTTGGTGCCCAACAGGGCACCTGTTCGATCATCCCCAGGGCCAGCGTTTTTTCCTATTTTCTAATGTTTGTTTGTTTCTTTCTTTCTCTTAACATTACTTTTCTTTTCCATTAGTACTAATTAGCATAGTTTAACCTTATGAATTAGGATTAGTATAATTACTAATTTAATTTTTATTTTTCTTAAATTAATTAATTAATTTAAATTAGGTTAAATAATTAAGTTTGATTTAATTTAATTCCAACAAATTAGGATTAGGTTTTTATTTAACCTTAGGTTTATAATTGATTTAGCATTAGGTTTTAGCCTTAACCCTAAAACATAGGAAACCCTAAAAATGTATGTTAGGTAGGTGTTGTCCATTAACCTTTGTCTAAGTTTTTAACCCATTAGGTTTTTTAACCGATTTAATTAATTAGGTTTTAACCAATAATTAATTAGATAATTTAGGTTTACAATATTAGGTTTTTTTAATTTACCTTAACCTTTTTATTTTTCTCCTTTCTCATCTTAGTTTCTCGATCGCCTGATTTTATTTTATCATATTTTTGTATCTGCTCCGATTTTGTGATAATAATCAGTTAATTTTATTTCCCGTTAAATTTCTATTATGTAACTGCCCCAAAGCCTTGTAATAGTTTTTGGGTTTTAATTTTCGCGCTCGTTTCTTCCACAATTATGTAACTGCCCCAAAGCGTTGTAATAGTTGTAGGTTTTAATTTTCTGCATTCCCGTTTTGGTTATGTAATTCCCCCTCCCCGAAGCCTTGTAATAGCGTAAGACTTTATTTTTCCTGATTTTACTTTCTGTTGATATAATTGTTAGATGTTAATAGGATTGTATGGAAAGACTAAAATCAAACTAGAATAACCCTAATTTTCAGGATTAAATAAATCAACCACTTTTGTTCACACACACACCTTTAGGGTAATTCTCTCTTATGTTGTCTTTCGACAAATAATTGTCAAGTCCCTCGAGCGTAGGGATACCTTAGCAAATGTTGCCTCATATTTAAATCATCATAGTCCCTCCGATTTAAAGATCATGGTCCCTTCGATGTTGCCTACGATATAAATGATCTTGTCCCTCGATTAAATGATAATAGTCCCTTCGAATGCTAAGGTATCTTTACTTGTTGCCTTTTATGACTATTCGCATTCAGTGCATAGGAATTCCTACCCTCTTTATGGTATGGATAGCCCCTATGACTATTCGACGACCCTTCATTGTCCCTTACATCCAATGAAATGACTTCCCACTAACTAATGGTGTGGATAGTCTCTTTCCCTCAACGAAAGACTTTAAGAACAAGAAAGACTTTAAACTTAGGGTAGGTAACTCCTAATTGCTTGCTTAAATCAAAATTTCAAATTACTTCATACACCTCTTTTCAAAACAGTTTCAAAGGCAACACTTTATTTACAAAGTTAAAGTCATTTTTCAAAATGTTTTTCTAAACACACACTACACTCTTTCAAACAAATCTAACAATTCAAAAAGTGAGCTAAGCAATTAAGAGCCCATGGATAACCATGGATACAAAGAGTGCTTACACCTTCCCTTTGTATAACCTACCCCCCGAATTCAATCTCTTTCAAAGGTCTTTCCTGTTCTTTTTGCCTTTCCAATTGGATAAAATAAAAGTCGGTGGCGACTCTTGCTATCCGCAATATTTAAAAAAGTCAGCTCCCCCACCGTATTACAACGGGGTACTAGCTGTTACCGGGGACGGAGCCTCAGCGTGCTCGACTAATCCTTGGTCGTGCCCGGTCGAAGGGGAGACCGCTTTCCTACCGGCTCTGTATATTGGGCCAATGCTTATTGGGCCAGTTTATGCCAATGAGTGGATTGGGGCAGTTGGAACAATTGGGCTAGTCCAGGACATATACTATTTTTAAGTTATTCTAAAAAAATCAATAAATATACTTTATATAATAATTAATTCAAAAATAATTTTAAAAAAATTACTTAACGGTTTATATATATTGTTACACAAACAAAAAACACACAAAACAATTATATACACAAAATATATCTACTGCTTCCTTTAAATATATCTAAACAAAATATGTACACAAAATATATAAATAGTTTATTAATGTGTACCTGGAATCGATGAACAAATTGTTGTATTTCTTGAAGTTTATCTCCAAAATCTTGCTCCCTTTAAATAAACCAGTTGATACATGAAAAACAAAAAATGAAAACAAAATTTAGATTACAAATTAACTCTAAAAATAAGTTAAACACATAACAAAACAATTAAATTTATTTACCTGAAAAATTATTGAGATAATATTGTGAATCAATGGAAATTTGAGTATGATTGAGAGGAAGAAGAATGATAGTTAACACACGGGAAGGAAGAAGAAGGATTTAACACATAGAAAATTTGGGTTTGGAATTTTGGAGAAAGTATAAAATGGGTTTGAGTTTGGATTGAATAAATACAAACGGGGAGCGGTGGAGTGGTTGAACGACATAATTATGTAGGGTAATTTCCGAGGGGTATCCTGTCGCAAATCAAGCGGTCAACAAGAGCGTGGGGTACCCCCTCGCTAAAAGTAACATTGAAACTGCAGCCTACACGCACAGTCTGCACGTTGTCCTGAGGTGACAGAAGCTGGAAACGTGGCATGGGGTAGCCCCTTGCTAATGTCATATTGGATTATTGGGAAGGATGCCCCCTCGCAAAATGCTGGCTTAAAACTGGCAACGATTTGACACTTTGACGCCATTTCCTATTGCCAGGGGCTGCCCCTCGGAAATAGTTTTTTCAAAATTCAAATTTTTCCCTCTTTTTTCTTTGCGAGGGGTGACCCCAAGCTATTTTGTTTTTGTTTTTTAGAATTTGAACGTTACGAGGGGCTTTACACCAAACATTTTTTTGTTAGGAGTTTATATATATATATATATATATATATATATATATATATATATATATATATATATATATATATATATATATATTAGGAAAATTATAGAAAAAATGTATTTTGCTTGAGGGTTTAGGTTTAGGCGAAAAAAATCGAATCTAACGGATGTAGGCGAGGGTGTTATTTTGCCACTCAAATGATCTTTAAGTTCGGATTCGGGTGGTGATTTCGAATGCGGGTTTAAATAGTGTAAAACTCGCACCCTACTTGACTCATTATCATTGTGGTGTCGTTTTCTTTACCTCCCCGTTTCACTTGGGAGGACAGCACGCTAAACCCTTCACGCGAAATTTGGAAGGAGAATGCGCCCGTGGTGGGATGAATTTTGTTTCAGTTCTTCCTACGATATCACACGAACTTTCTTATTGGTCCTACGAGTAGGAAAGGGAAAAAAAGATCTCAACTAAACCCTAGGAGTTTGCTAAGTGTGGGGATTTCACCTAGACTAGAAATTCTGGAGTCCGGGGGGTCGGTTATACATAGGGAAGTGTTTAAACACCCTACATATCTGTAGTACTCTACAGGAACCTTCTCTGTGTCATTGTGATTGTGTTTACTGCTAATGATTGGGAAAGTTTCTCCTTTGTGTTAGGAGAAGGAATTGAATTGAATAAAAGAAAGACAGACAGACAAACTGACTATTTTTGGTATTTTATTAGCTCGCTGAGATTCCTTGTGAACCTCATGCCTACATATCCCTAGTGGAAGTCAGAGCTTAATGTAGTTCGGGGAACTAACTAGGGAAATTAATTGTTTTTGGTGCCTTGCTTGAAGCTCAAGGTTGAAGCTTTGAATTAAATCTCTGTTTACAGTAAAGAGACATGAAATCATCTTTACAGAGAGGTATTAGTACTATTCTACCACAAACAATTTAAAGGAGTGACAGAATAACTGAATTCATTTCATTCAAGAGGGGGACCTTACTTGTGTATATGCAAGTATACCAGTCAAATGCCTCTTAAATGAAAGAAAGATGCTCATCCAAATTAGGGAAAGTTACCACATGTCTGGGTTTTACTGCCAGCTCATGCCTTTCAAAATCCTAAATGGGAGACTTGATTGAAATTGAAATTGAAATTGAAATGTTGAAATGTTTGTTTGTTTGAATGTGGTAGAGTAGTAAAAATATCTCTCTATAGAGATAAACTATGTCTATCTACTGTATAAAAGATTTGACTTTATCTGGCTTGTATGAGGCCCAAGCTTGAGGCTTTTTGATTGATTAATTAATATATTGACTCTGGGAGATGACTCCACTGGGGATTAATTACAGGGTATTTTTGTGTTCTGCACAAAGCCCAGAATTGAGGCTGAATCTATTTAGGGAGACTCTATTTGTGTGCCTTGTACAAAGCCCAAGGTTGTGGCTAACTGCTGAGGATAACTGAATTTTTGAGACTATGAATGACTCTATTTTGTGTGCCTTGTACAAAGCCCAAGGTTGTGGCTGACTCTAGCTAAGGAAAACATTATTTTCTGCCTTGTACAAAGCCCAAGGTTGTGGCAGACTCTTAAATAAACTGAGTATGGATGACTCTATGGGGAAAAGATCCTAGGTGTTAGGAATCTTTGACACATGAAAATATGGTTTATCTGCCTTGTACAAAGCCCAAGGTTGTGGCTACTGAGTGATGAAGAACTCACTGGGGAGACTCTATTATCTGCCTTGTACAATGCCCAAGGTTGAGGCTGACTCTTGACAGGGGAGTTTTATTGTTTGGTGCCTTGTATGAAGCCCAAGGTTGAGGCTAACTATTTTTGTTGGTTTTGACTCTACTGAGGAGATTTTATTTATTGAAAGACTGTTTTTCTTTGGAAGCTAACCCTTTCCAGGGATTTTGACTCAGCTGGAGAAATTATTTGGTAAAAGACTGACTTTATCATGTTTTTTGGAGGCTGACCCTTTCCAGGGGTTTTGACTCTTTTGGGGAAATTATCTCCTAGGAGAACTGAATCTTTATTTATTGACATTTTTATTAATTGACTTTGGAGGCTAACCCTTTCCAGGGATTTTATTGAAATGATGGATTGATTTGGAGGCTAACCCTTTCCAGGGATTTTTATTGAAATGATGACTTGATTTTGGAGGCTAACCCTTTCCAGGGATTTTATTGAAATGATTGGCAGAAAGATTATCTAGTGGAGACTTCTTGTTTAAAGCCCAAGATGAAGGCTGACACATGCTGAGGAGAAATAAACATAGATCCTAGACTCTGCTAAGGAAGATTGATGAAGATAAGGGTGACAGAGACTGTCCATGTCTCTCATTCCAAAAGGTGTACTCAATGCAAAATTGAGACAAACTTAGCTTGTTTAAAGTCTGGTTTAAATTGGAAGAAACTCACCAGGGTAGGCTAAAAGGTGACTAAAGACCTGCTCCTATGTTTATAAGAAACCTGATGGGTCCTTGTATACAAGCTCAAGAGGAAGCTGGAAATGCTTTTAAGAAGCCTGTGGGTCCTTGTACAAAGCCCAAGAGGAGGCTAATCGAGGGTCCTTGTTATAGCACAAGAGAAAGCTATGTAGTTTTGAACTTATTTTGGCTCTAAGCAAATGGGTAAGAGGTTTCACCGGGAATAATTCCTCTTTGGGTGGATGTGTCCTATTTTTGGATTCTAAGGTTTTTGCCAAGATGTTTCACCGGGAATAATTCATCTTGGTGGTTTGAACTACAGATCTCTAATTAGGAAAGAGCCTTCACCGGGAAGACATTCTCAATCCTAGGCCATATTCCTATAATATATATATATATATATATATATATATATATAGTTTAACTGTCCTAGGGTTTATACTCAAACGTAGTTCTAAACAAATATATGTACAGTTTATATTTGACAGTAATTTAAATAAAGACTGTAAATTGAAAGCTTGTAAAGCCTAACCTGGATGGAGTGGAGGCCTTTGGAGAAGTATGTACAGAGCCTCAACAGTAATTTTTGTTGTTTTGTTGATAACAGTTGAATATATATATGATAAACAGTTAATGGTTTTTGAAAACAGAAGAAGTGAAGATGGACAAAGGTCACATAGGTATCTGAAGAGTTTCACCGGGAATAATGCCCTTCAAATACCAGAAGAATGTTTTGAAAACAGAAAGAAGATTTTGAAAATACAGTTTTGAAAACAAGCTAAGAAGAGAAGGTTTTTGGGACTTACACTCTATTAGAGGCCCAGTACTTTACAGTACTGGTGTAAAAGTAATTTGAAAATGATTTGGAATGATACAAGGTTTTGTTGTTTGAAAACCCTAATCATTTGATTTATTCGGAGATTGAAAACAGTTTTGAAAATTGACAAAAGTCAACTTAATTAAGGTAAAAATAAAGATTTTTAACTAATTAAGACCTAAACAATTAGGGTTTTATCATAAACTTATTTACAAAATGATTAGGTTAAAACAAAGTGAATATATACATTTAAAGTATTTAAGAAAACACTTTAAAACATACTATGTTAAACCTAATTAAAATACATGAAATAAATAATATTTTTATGATTTTTTTTTATTATTCACAAAATAGATATATTAAATAAAAAGTGTGTGAAAAATGAAGTGAAAATGATTTAATTTGATAGGTTAAATAATCATGTGAAGTTGTGAAGAGAATAGGTGTGAAAAGTGATAAAAAATTTAGAAATGTCTCCACCAAGGCTTGAACTCACGCCCTTTAGGTCACACACCCAAAACCACACCACTGAGCCAACGCGCGTATGGTGATAGCAACTCTCACTCATTTGGTTATGTTTCAAAACAAGTGATAAATCATTGAAAAATAAAAGAATCAAAAAAGTCTGGGGCGAGGGGGATTCGAACCCCAGACTTTGGACACGCGCAACACACAAACACTCTTTACCACTGGGCTGTAACGATTTAGTCGTTTATAAAACAACTTCCATTCAAAATAAAATAAACTTTGGCCCCAGATTTAAATTTTGCGCGCCATGGCCATAGTCATCTTCTTCCTCGAGCTCAAGAATTTTTAAAATCCTAACTCTCTGGTTTCTCAACTAAATGACATGATGTAAACATCAATCTTGTTCTAAATTTCCTCACGAATCCAGATATGTAACTAACATTTATTTATATGAACTATAGCTACCTAATTTCTCAGAAAACTCTAAGAACACATGAACCCTAAATTTGAAATTAAATGACAAACAAGATGAATAAATGAAAGATGATAGAGGGTTTTCAATCCTCTGATGATGCTAAACAAGATAGAATCGAGCTTTAACTCAAAGAGTGCTTAAATTAAAGAGGTGAGGTTCAGAGACTTACCTCTGAAAATGGAGGTCGTGAGGGTGATGGAGAACACCTGGACTTGAATGAATGATCTCAATAGCTTCTTTGAGACTCAATGATGCTAACTGAATGCTTATTGGAACTTGAATCCTCCTGAATTGCTCTGTGGACCTCCTTCGATTTGAGCTTCAAGTAGACATGGAGGTTGTTGAATTTGGAGTTACAGACGAGCTGCAGCCATCTGGTTAGCTTCACTATGACCTGAGGAGTGTGCCTGGATGATTGGCTTGGCTTGAAACCTCCTGAATTACTCTATGGACCTCCAACTGCAACAGCTCCAAGTGAGAGGTGAAGATGATGATTCTTCACTTACAGAAGTGTTTCAGAGGTCTGGATTACCTCTAAATGACTTCCCTAATGTGTTTGAATACTTAATTCCAAAGGAAGAGCTTTGGTTTGAAGAATCCGAGTCTTCTTGCCAAAGAACCTTTGAAAACCTTAAGTATGAAGAAAGAAGAGAGAAAGCAAGAATTTTGTTGCTTTGGTGTGGTTTCTGAATGAGAAAGAGGCCTCTATTTATAGGCAGTTGGTTCAGAGCAATTGATCATAGTAAGCTTGCTTAGTGTAGTGAGTTTGGTTTCTTAGCCATGAAGAAATTCAAAGAATATTCCAAGTGCAATGATGAGCTCTTTGATACCACTCCCTAGCCATCGGTTTTGCTTGGTCTTAGGGGACCAAATGGCTGCAGAAATGAGCTCCAATTGGTTGGGAGAAGATTCCTTTGATGAATCACCAATTTGTCATAAATTCAAAAATGCAATCATTACATAATCACATGCCTTTGTTTTTGGGAATCTTCTCTAATCCTTATGCAATGATGGAAATTGATGTATGGTATGGTTTCAGATGCATTAGAGGTCGTGTAGCATCACTTAGTGAAGCAAAATGCACAAAATTGCAAAGTTTCAAATTGTACATGACCTATAATTTTACTTCATGAGGCCAACTTTGAACAAGCATAACTCCTAGCTCAAATTGAATTTGGAGAAGGTTGAACACAATTTGGAAAGCCCTAAACATCTACTTCAAATCATTAGTTTGGAGTTTCTTCAGAATCCTTTGGCAAATTTGTGAAAAATGAGGCCAAAGTTGGAAGAAAACTAGGTTAAAACACAGAAAAATTTCTAAGTGTTTATGACCTAAAACTCCAAAATTTCCAAAACTCTTAAATGATTGATCTTTTGAAAAAAGTTCCTTTGTAAGATGTTGTTTTATTTTGCAAGATCTACAACTTTCATGTTGGAAGTTTTTTGAGTTGTGTAGGTGAAATTTTGAGTTCTCACCATGCCTTAAAAAACCCTAATTCCCGACTTTTTGCTCCTTGATGAATTTATTTGAATTTCTTTGGTCAAATGACTTTATTATCCATATATTGATGATATTGATCCTTAAAAGTCATGGTTTGACCAAAAATCTCAAAAGTCAATGGTGATCCCATACAGTTGACTTTTTCCTGGTAAGGTGAGATTTTGGACTTTTGTGTAGAATCAAGATCTTCTCCTCAAATGAATGATGTAAATGGATTATATTGAGGTAGTAGAGACTCTTGAATCATGTCTTGAGTTTTGGATCCATGCCCTGATTAAAAGTCAACTATCTTGGTGAATTAGGTCAAAAACCCTAATTGTCGACCAGAGGACAATGATGACTGTAGACTCTGAACTGAGGTGTAATGTCCAGTGGATCTTGTCATATGAGTTATTTGAAGATGATTGATGTCTTTGAATGGTTCCCTGGGGCTTTTTAGGGTTTCCCAAAGGTGATCCCTGATTTTAGTCCTTGATAGGCTCCAAACCCTAATCTGTTGATCTGAGTAATTCTGTATTTAGATGACTGGGTGTCTAATCAATCATAGGTGAAATAATGAAGCTTTTGAGTCTTATGATTGTATTAGAGACTAATCCCTCTATTGATTGATCCTTTGCCTGAGTTTTCTTGTCTTTGAACACCCTCGATTGAATGCCAGACTGCCCTGGGTACTTACTTTGACTTGATGAAAATTCTGAAGATATGTCATCTCAGGGGGGTCAAAAATTAGGGTATGACATATGCCCCTATTTAAGTTTCTTTTATCTGGAGGGAGAGAGATTGATATCTCGATCTCTCCTGCGTAAAAGAGACTTAAATATCAAAGAATGCCCGAATTTTGGGCGCTCCTGAGATGATAAAATCTTTGCATGATTTGATCCCGTTGTCGCACTTGGCGGGGGATGAGGAGACAAACTCCTGTAGAAATACTTGATGTGGATTCTGGAGAATGGATGGCAGTGTAGGATGCGCAATCCATCTTCTTTAACTAAGTGTTGATACTTAGAAAAAGGTAAACAACCTCCCCCTTGTTTCGGATGTCCATATCTCGAAACTGGTCTTAGTTGCATTTGGACAATATCTCAGATAAAGAGAAAATTTCCAACGGTTTGTTTCCTCATCAAACTTCTTACCAGCACTTGGAGGTAAGATACCATTTGATGGTAAATAGAAACTTCAAAGGTTTGTTTCCTCATCAAACTTCTTACCAGCACTTGGAGGTAAGATACCATTTGACGGTAATAAAGAAACTTCAAAGGTTTGTTTCCTCATCAAACTTCTCATCAGCACTTGGAGATGAGATACCATTTGATGGAAATAAAGAAACTTCACGGGTTTGTTTCCTCATCAAACTTCTTACCAGCACTTGGAGGTAAGATACCATTTGACGGTAATAAAGAAACTTCAAAGGTTTGTTTCCTCATCAAACTTCTTACCAGCACTTGGAGGTAAGATACCATTTGACGGTAATAAAGAAACTTCACCATCTTCCCTTTTGACTTGTCATCTTTGAAAGATTGTCATATGGGCCCGCGCTCTTTTGAGGGGCTAATGACTTTGTTTGAAGGCGGACGAACTGTTTTCGGGGTGAAAAACTGCCATTCGTCGACTGGTGCCTGGGGAATCAACAAACTGTTTTCCTAAGAGGAAAACTACCATTCATGGACTCTGTGGGGAACTAAGCATCCCAGAAACAGACAAACCGTTTGAAGAAACTGCTGTTTGTCGATCTCTTGAGTATTTAACAAACAAACTGTCTTTCCTTGGGGAACGACTACCATTTGTTGACTCCGCTGGGGATCATGAACTATCTTCTGGACGAAGACTACCATTCACTGATTCTGCTGGGGAATCATTTGTCAATCTTGCTGGGAGATTCTGAATTACTTTCTTTGACGAAAAAGTGGCATCTCTTGACCTTGCTGGGGAAATACCAAATTTGTAGGGAATTCCAAAATGCGAAGCAGACTATCTTATCTGAAGAAGACTGTCGAGTGTCGCTCTACAGGAGAATCTCGACTGAGGATTTCCAAAGGTGAACAAACTATCTCTTTGAGGGAGACTACCATCTATTGACTTGCTTGGGGAGATCCTTGTGTATGAACTGTTGTCTCGAAGGAAAAAGTTTCTCCGGAACTTGCAGGGGAAACTCAAGTTCATGCCTTAATGACTTAGGCATTCACAGGATCAAAGCCTGATTTGACTATGCAATTATGATGTAATGTATGCATGAATATTATGACAATGATAAAATGTAAAGTGAATGTGAATGGAATTGTCGCGGATGTAAAATCCTATGATACGACTGAAATTCTTGTGGATCAGAAGATGTCCTCTTCTTGGAGTTCGAACTCCGTTGGGAATATCTGGTTATCAGTTGTCCGCTGTCCGAAGTAAGTAATATGAATTGAAGTAAAGATCCGTCATCGGGAGATGTTCGCAAAGCGACCTCATGGGGAAAACTTGGTTCCCGGAGTCTCAACCGTTCTCGGAGCAACTATTTGCATTCTTCCTGTTGTTTGTAAACCTTAGAAAGAAATTTCACCTTTATTTTTTGCAAGTAAATTCATTTTATTTTTATGAAAACATTTGTTTCAAGAAATTGACTGTTTAAATTTGAAATGCATTTCAAGAAACTGAATAAGACTAGATTGCAAAGGAAAAGCACAAGGCTCAAATTATTATATATGGAATGGTAATCAGCCAAATGCTTGATTCCATGGAGTATTTACAAAGTTGGAAATTGGTAATTTTCGGGAAAAGGGCTACGATGAAACGTGACGACCGTTATCTTTCCCTTCCACTCCAAGTCGCGCTGTATTCGTGCTTCGTAGAAGATGACCTACTGCTGATGAACACTCCGCTATGGATTTTGAATGATCAAGTTTGTCCTGAACACAGTTACTTGCCATATATCCCTAACTTTTGCGTAAACTACCCCTTTCGGGTTTTAAGTTTACCAGGATTGATTATTTATTTTTTATGTCTCTAACTTTTGCCTGAATCGCCCTTTCGGGTTTTCGATTCACCGAGACGCTCTTTTTTGCCTAAGTCGCTCTTTGCGAGTTTTCAACTTAGCGAGCTGTTCTTTTGTTTATTTAGGCGAAGTATATCTTGACTGCGTCGACGTTCACAGGACGGGTGAATTCTTCTCCATCCATAGTCGTGAGTATTAAGGCTCCTCCTGAGAAAGCTCTCTTGACCACGTAGGGGCCGTCATAATTGGGAGTCCATTTCCCTCTCGAATCTGTGAGAAAAGATTGAATCTTTTTGAGTACAAGGTCGCCTTCTTTGATTGTGCGAGGTCGAACCTTTTTGTCGAAAGCTTTCTTCATTCTTTGTTGATATAGCTGTCCGTGGCATAAAGCTGTCATGCGCTTTTCTTCGATTAAGTTTAGTTTATCGAATCTGCTTTGACACCACTCGGCTTCTGTTAATTTTTCCTCCATCAAAACTCTCATTGATGGAATCTCAACCTCTATAGGTAGGACTGCCTCCATGCCATATACAAGGGAGAAAGGAGTTGCTCCAGTCGAAGTACGTACTGATGTACGGTAACCATGAAGAGCATACGGGAGCATTTCATGCCAATCCTTGTAAGTGATGACCATCTTCTGAATGATTTTCTTGATGTTTTTGTTAGCTGCTTCTACAGCTCCATTCATCTTTGGTCTGTAAGGAGATGAGTTGTGATGTTCAATCTTGAATTCTTCACAAAGCTCCTTCATCATTTTGTTATTCAAATTTGACCCATTGTCAGTGATTATCTTGCTAGGAACGCCGTAGCGACAGATGATGTGATTCTTGATAAACATGACGACAACTTGTCTTGTAACGTTTGCATACGAAGCTGCTTCGACCCATTTGGTGAAATAGTCTATGGCTACCAAGATGAAGCGATGTCCGTTGGAAGCTTTTGGCTCGATCATTCCAATCATGTCGATTCCCCACATGGAGAAAGGCCAAGGGGAAGAGAGTATGTTGAGAAGAGATGGTGGCACATGAATTCTATCGGCGTAGATCTGGCATTTGTGACACCTCTTTGCGTACTGGTAGCAATCTGACTCCATTGTCAGCCAATAATATCCTGCTCTCAGTATTTTCCTTGTCATGGTATGTCCATTGGTGTGAGTACCAAAGGAACCTTCATGTATTTCTCTCATGAGTATTTCTGCTTCTTTTCTGTCAACGCATCTGAGCAGAACCATGTCGAAGTTTCTCTTGTACAGAACATCTTCATTCAAGAAGAATCTACAAGCTAACTTTCTCAAAGTCTTTCTATCTTTCTTTGATGCCCCAAGAGGGTACTCTTGCTTTTGAAGATAGTTCTTGATGTCGTGATACCACGGTTTGTCGTCGATGATTGCTTCTACTGTGAACACATGAGCGGGCCTATCCAGGCGCATAACATCGATCTGAGGAATGTCATTCCAATGATTTATCCTAATCATGGAAGAGAGTGTGGCTAATGCATCAGCCAAGTTGTTTTCTTCACGAGGAATGTGATGAAAATCTACCCTGTCGAAGAATGGTAATAATCTTCTCGCGTAGTCTTTGTAAGGAATTAGCCCTGGTTGGCGTGTTTCCCATTCTCCTTTGATTTGATTAATGACCAAAGCAGAATCTCCGTATACATCCAAGTGTTTGATTCTTAGATCCATGGCTTCTTCGAGACCCATGATGCAAGCTTCATATTCGGCCTCATTGTTTGTGCACTTGAAAGTTAATCTGGCAGTAAATGGAATATGGGTACCCTGAGGTGTAACAATGATTGCCCCAATTCCTCGTCCATAAGCATTGACAGCTCCGTCAAAGATTAAACCCCACTGGGATCCTATCTCAGGTCCTTCGTCTGGTAGTGGCTCGTCGCAATCTTTCATCTTGAGGTACATGACGTCCTCGTCCGGAAAGTCGAAACTGGTTGATTCATGACCATTGAGTGGGTGGTGAGCCAGGTGCTCAGCTAGAATGCTTCCTTTCACAGCTTTCTGTGCGTGATACTCAATGTCATATTCTGATAACAACATCTGCCAACGGGCAATTCTCCCGGTTAAGGCAGGCTTTTCAAAGATGTACTTGATTGGATCCATATGAGAGATCAAACAAGTAGTATGTCGAATCATGTACTGGCGGAGACGTTTGGCAGCCCAGGCCAAAGCACAACACGTCTTCTCGAGCATGGAGTAGCGGGATTCACAGTCAGTGAATTTCTTGCTCAGGTAGTAGATGGCATGCTCTTTTCTCTTTGTCTCGTCTTGCTGTCCAAGGACACAACCCATGGAGTCTTCTAAGACGGTTAAGTACATTATCAAAGGTCTTCCTTCCACTGGAGGAGACAAAATGGGTGGTTCGAGCAGATATTCTTTAATGCTGTCGAACGCTTTCTGACAATCGTCTGTCCAGACGCAACTTTGATTTTTCCGTAGAAGTTTGAAAATAGGAGCGCAAGTTGCAGTCATGAGATATATGAATCTCGAGATGTAATTCAGACGTCCAAGAAATCCTCTAACTTGTTTCTCGGTTCTGGGCGAAGGCATTTCTTGAATTGCCTTGACTTTGTCTGGATCTACTTCAATTCCTCGTTTGCTGACAATGAAACCAAGGAGTTTTCCTGAGTAGACACCAAAGGTGCACTTGTTGGGGTTCAGGCGAAGCTGAAACTTCCGTAAGCGTTGAAATAACTTTGTCAGATTCTGTATGTGATCTTCTTCATTTTCTGATTTGGCAATCATGTCGTCCACATAGACTTCCACTTCTTTATGCATCATGTCGTGGAAAAGCGTAGTCATGGCTCTTTGATAAGTTGCCCCTGCGTTCTTTAGTCCAAAAGGCATAACTCGATAGCAGAACATGCCCCAGGGGGTGATGAAAGCTGTTTTTTCCATGTCTTCAGGTGCCATTTTGATTTGGTTGTATCCTGAAAATCCGTCCATGAACGAGAAAACTTTGGATTTTGTTGTACTGTCTACCAACATATCAATATGTGGTAAAGGAAAATCATCCTTAGGGCTAGCCTTGTTCAAATCTCTGTAGTCGACGCACATGCGGACTTTTCCGTCTTTCTTAGGAACGGGAACAATGTTAGCTAACCACTGAGGGAATTCTGAAGTGACGAGGAAACCTGCGTTGATCTGCTTTTGAACTTCCTCTTTGATTTTCATGGCCATCTCCGGATGAGTTCTTCTTAATTTTTGCTTGACCGGAGGGCATTCTTCTTTTAATGGCAAGTGATGCTCCACTATACTGGTATCCAACCCTGGCACATCTTGATAAGACCAAGCGAAGACATCTGAGAATTCTTTGAGCAGCTGTATCAAACTCTCTCTGATCTCTGAACTGAGCGAAGCTCCAATCTTAACCTCTTTTCTGTTTCCATCGGAACCAAGGTTAATGATCTCTAGAGGCTCATTGTATGGCTGAATGGCCTCTTCCTTTTGTTGAAGTAACCGTGAGATTTCCTTTGATATTTCTTCGTCTTCTTCTTCCTCTGCCTCGAATACAGGAAACTCAAAGCTTGGAGAAGTCATACGGTCGTTCGTTTCAACGGGGTATTTTATGATTAATCTGCATATGTGTGATAAGTTTTATTTAGACAACGAGGGAAGACTCGGTGTATGCAGTTAATGGAATATTTGATGTTTTTTTAAGGGTGTTTT
Source organism: Vicia villosa (assembly GCF_029867415.1). Lineage (NCBI taxonomy): Eukaryota > Viridiplantae > Streptophyta > Magnoliopsida > Fabales > Fabaceae > Vicia > Vicia villosa. The sequence continues at coordinate 114,916,098 of NC_081180.1, forward strand.
TTAGGATTACCAATTTCCGAAAAAAAAGAAAAGGGAAAACTAAACGAAGGAACAGAATGACATTTTTATTTATTGACAGTCATTTCTTGAAACAAAGACCCTATAAAACAAAACTCTATTGTTTTGGGCGAAGCAAAGAGGGACATTTTCCTAAGAAATAGTAAAAATGCAAAGCCCTATGAAACATCTCTCCACCCTGGGCTATGGTGAGAGGACAAAATAACGGTGAAAGCTCCTACTTAGGAGTGCGAACAACAGTTGTAACTTCAACAGCTGTCCAGTAGTGGCGAACCCCATTGTGCACTAAGTAATCTGGAACCTTAGGCTTAAGCTGGCCTGTGGTAGGTCTTGATTTACCAACCACTGTCTTTGCAACACTCATACGGTCTTCTTCTATTTCAGCAGACTGAGCGGTGTGAGCATACCCATTTCCAAGTGGAGTATGTCGAACTTTCTTTTGAGGAAACTTCCAATCTTCTGAATGGAGAGACTCGTTGTCGGAGACACTTTCGAGATCACCCTCTTCTGTATTTTGGTCTTGCTCTTCTCCCAAGATGGCATTGACTAGATATGTGAACTCTAGATCCGTAGCCTCGGAAGGTGACTTGGGGATATAATCCTCAATGATGATTTCACCAGTCGATGATGATGAATAGCAAGGGTTATACATCTCTTTTGGCTGAGAGAGGTACTCATAATCAATGTTCCATCCAGTTGGAACAATATCTTCAAGAGAGATTCTTGAACTTTCAGGAGCGGAGTATTTCACCATGTAGTCGAATTTTCCGCTTGGTTCTCCTAATGTATCCCAAGTCTCTTCGGGGATAGGAGGAACTTCTTCTGATGAACCATGACTTCTGGTGGTGAAGCTGTCAGTAACTTCATCACTGCTTGGTTGAGTGTTACTTTCAGATCCTTTAGTCGGATAACAGCAAGGTGAATCAGACTCTGGTAGGGAGATGTATCCTGCTTTGTTAAGATAGGATAACCATTCCACTTCATCGGTGTTTTCCGTACCGATGGTATTGACTGTTTGTTGAACAGGTTGAAGAAAACCTCCACTGCAGAAAGTTTCTTGAATTGGGAGAATTACTTCAATCCCTGGGATAGTTTTTGATGATGTCGGAAAGAATCCAATTCCTGTTCTGTTCTTGTTGTTGGTAGGAATATTAATGTGCCCCCAACCACTGGTAGTACCATCCTTTACAACTTGGATTGCATCTTTGTATGAAGAAATAGACGCTGCTTTCTCCTTTCCTTTGTCCAAGGAAAGTGCTTGGAATTTAGTTCCAACAACTTCTTTTGGTTCTATGTCGGAGAATGATGACAGGTTGCTGATGATCAGAGCTCGTTCTCCACATACGGTTACCAATTTGTCATCTCTTATGAACTTCAGTTTCTGATGAAGTGTTGAAGTAATTTCCCCAGCCTCATGAATCCATGGGCGACCTAGCAAACAACTGTATTGCGCTGGGATATCCATAACTTGGAAAGTGATTTTGAACGTCTGAGGTCCAATAGTTATAGGAAGATCCACTTCTCCAAAAACTGACTTCCTTGATCCATCAAATGCTTTGACGATGACATGACTTTTTCTTAGAGGGTAATCTTCGAAAGATAATCTTGATAATGTTGATTTAGGCATGACGTTGAGAGAGGATCCATTGTCTATTAGGACTCCTGTGAGTATATCACCCATGCAGCCAACTGAGATGTGAAGTGGAAGATTGTGGTCCACTCCTTCTTCAGGAATATCTTCGTCACAGAAACTTAGGTTAGTTCCGGCGGAGATGTTGGCAACGATGTTGTTGAATTGGCTTATAGTAACACTTGGTTCAACGAAAGCTTGTTCCAAAACTTTCTGTAGAGCTTCCCTATGAGCTTCAGAACTCAATAGCAGGGAAAGAACAGAAATCCTAGACGGAGTATGTAGTAATTGATCTACAATGTTGTATTCACTCCTCTGGATTAACTTCAAGATCTCATCATTTTCTTTCGCTTGAACAGCATTGGTCGGATGATTGTCTTGCCTATGTGGTACTTCCTCCGAAGGTTTCTCCACATTTTCTATCGTTCTGTTGAAGACTCGTCCACTTCTAGTGACTCGACTAACATCAGCAATGTTGACAACAGACGGTAATGGTATTTCCTTACCATTTTCAATGTATGTAGCATTGTACTTGTATGGTATAGCCTTGTCAGACTCATACGGTACAGGACCTGGTAAGTAGATGACTAGTGGCGCAACTGCTGTCTTCTTGCTATCATACTTAACTTGCATTGGTTCAACTTGATTAATTTGAGGAGATACGGTAAAGACTTCATCATCTTCTCTGTTGGCAAGAACAGTAATGGTATTGTCATCCATCAGCTTTTGAATGTCGTTGCGAACATGCAAACATCCTCGTGAATTTCTTCGACAGATTTCGCATCTACTGTAAGGATGGAAATCTGTTCCAAAGTAGGCAAGTCCATTTCAAGTTTTGTGGAACCTGACTACCGATCCTTCAAGATCTTCAACTTTGTAGATTTTGTATTCTCCTGGACATCCTTGAACCATGTTGATGTCATGTTCAGTTCTGACTCGGATATGTTGAATCCATCCTAAGTCCATTTGTTCTTGTAATGCAGCTTGAACTACGGCACATCCTTGATTATTCTTTGGACAAATTTCACATGTGAAGTAGTTGTGAGGTGGTACATGACCGTACCCAGCTTGTTTAGCGTGCATCTTGACAAGATTTTCCCCTATCTGACGAATGTCGTAGATTTGAATGACGTTGGGGTGCTGATCTACCAGATTTACTGAAGCTTCTTTGTGCTGCGGCAAAGGATTTGCTTGGACGTTTGGATTAGTATCTTTGAAGGATAGCATTCCGCTCTTCACTAATCGTTGGACGTCAATCTTGAAAGAGAAACAGTTCTCAATATTGTGACCTGGTGCCCCCTGATGATAGGGACAAGATTGGTCAGCCTTATACCATGGTGAGGAACTGTTTGTAGGATTTGGAGGACTCCTTGTCTGAATGAGTCCTTTTGCCAGTAATGTTGGAAACAATTCTGCATACGGCATTGGTACGGGGTCAAAGGCAGGATACCTTGGAGCCCGATTGTTGTAATTTGGAGGTCGAACCTGCTGCTGAGGTTGCTGCGACCTTTGTTGAGTTTGTTGTTGCGAGACCTGAGGTTGATAAGCTGGCGCTGAGTTAACAAACGGAGTTATTGTTGCAACTTGAGGTTGGAATTTCTTCTTGATTTTGTGCAAGACATTGCTGACATCTTGATCCTTTTTCTTCTGGAAAGAACTTCCATACTTCCTTGGACCAATAGAAGATTCTGGTTCTTTGTTCAAGCGTCCTTCTCGAACTGCTTCTTCTAAACGTACACCCATGTTTACCATCTCGGTAAAGTCACTTGGTGCACTTGCAACCATTCGTCCGTAGTAAAATGGACTTAAAGTTTTGAGATAGATTTTTGTCATTTCTTTCTCTTCAAGTGGTGGACAAATTTGAGCAGCAACTTCACGCCATCTCTGAGCGTATTCCTTGAAGCTTTCTCTATCCTTTTGAGTCATGGCCCGGAGTTGATCTCTGTCGGGAGCCATATCCAGATTGTACTTATACTATTTGACGAAGGCCTCTCCGAGGTCTCGAAAAGTACGACTCTCTGAACTGTCCAAGTTCATGTACCATTTGAGTGCAGCACCAGTTAGGCTGTCTTGAAAATAATGAATGAGTAATTGTTGATTATCAGTCTGAGTTGACATTCTTCGAGCGTACATCACAAGATGACTTTGTGGGCATGAATTCCCTTTATACTTCTCGAATTCTGGTACTTTGAATTTGTGAGGAATCTTAACATTTGGAACCAGACAGAGGTCTGCAGCATTCTTTCCAAATAGATCTTGTCCTTGAAGAGTCTTGAGTTCCTTCTGCATTTGCAGAAACTGTTCTTGGAACTCGTCCAATCTTTCATACACGCCAGCATCCTCACTTGGAGCGTGATGATATACTTGTCCGCCTTGCGGGGGAAAAGTATGCATAATGGGCTGTGGAGAAGCCATGACAGCAGATCTTGGAATCTCAGCGTTCTGTTGTGCGAAACCCATTGCCGTTGCTCTTGGAACTTCAATTTCCAGAGGTTTGTAACCCTCCGGTGGACGCATATCCATGGTGACTTTTGGAGCTTCAGAAGCTGGAGGTATGTACCCTTCTGGAGTAAAGTTATACGGCATGCCCCAAGGTCGATCAGGCGGCATGGTATACTGAGGAATAGGAGTAGAAACAATCTCGGAAACCACAGTCCTTTGCGGTTCTTCTGGCGTTGGTCGATTCTGCGCAACTACAAGGGCTTCTACCATACTATTGAGTCTTTCAACAGTACCTTTGAGAGTATTAATCTCTTCTCTGAGTTCTTCATTCTCTTGCTCAAAGTCTTCCATTCTTTTCTTGCGACTTGAACGAGTGTTGTATGGATGAGACAGCTTGAAAGTCTTTGTTCACCTCCTTCTCCTCCTCTCTTTCTGGAGAAAGGAAAGTAACTCTTAGATCCGCGACAATTCCCGTGTCAGTGCGTACGACTAAAGCGATGTATGATATGCAATTAAGTTATTATTTTTCAAGGAAACACCATAATTACGTTATGAAACATCAAAACTTTATTAATTAAGCGAAAACGCCGTTTTTACACACTTTGAAAATGGAAATACAGAGAAACTGAGAGAAAGGACTCTAAAACTTTTATGATGAGCCGACTTCACGTTCTAACATCTTCTTCTGTTTCTTGAGCTGAGCGTTCTCTGACGTGAGCTGATCGATGATCCAGGAAGCAGGAGGGATATGATGAGAAAGTGACGATTGTGTCACTTGTCGATCGAGCACTTCAAGTAACTCATCCTTCCTTCTTAGGATGTTTTGAATCTCAACATTTTCCGTGTTGACAATTCGATACTTGTTCTTCCAAGCATTCCTTTCTTGGCATACCTTGTTTAATGCCGCTTGCAGTTTTTCAACATCGGTGGAGAAAAGGTAAATTGGTTCCCTTAGGGGAATAAGTTCTTGATGCTGATATGGCATCCTGAGCTTGAATGCTCTGACGCGTACCCATTGAAGGTAAGGATCCAGGGAGATGCAAAGATGTTTTCCTAACAATCTTCTCCCTTTGCTGTGAACAAGACGCCAGGCTTGGACAATTTCCTTCTTTAGCATGTTGCCATGATCGTCGATGTTCTTGAAGAACAGACCCTCCAATTGGATGTTACTTGGTATATTTTTCATGGGATAGCCGTATTGACGACGGGCTAAAGCTGGATTGTAACTGATTCCTCCCTTAGTTCCAATAAGGGGTATGTTGGGAAAATTCCCACAACTGAAGATGATATTGGTTTCGTCGTTGTCAGGACTACACCAATCAATGTCCGTATGAGTGAGAGACATGATTTTCTGTGACCAGTAAAGGCCATCCCTCATATTCCAGAAAGTGCTAGACTTCGGTAGGTGTGAAACGAACCATTCGTATAACAGCGGTACGCAGCATGCGATTAATCCTCCTCGCTGCAGGTTTCTTGAATGCACAGAGTGATAAGCATCCGCAAGCAAGGTTGGAACTGGATTTCCAATTAAGAAGATCTTAATTGCATTGATGTCGACGAAATCGTTAATGTTAGGGAACAAAAACAATCCGTAGATAAGCAAAGCCAAGACTTCCTCAAAAGCGCTCATATCTTGGATGCTGACGAAGTACCGAGCTTGATCAAACAGGAATTTGGAGGGCAATCCTTGAATTCCTCCTCTACTCACCATATGAGTTCTGATGTCGACTACGTTCAAAGGAGTAGTTGCAGCAATGATAATGTCGTCAGGATTCTTTTCCAAACCGGAGTACGGATCTTGCGCGTACACGGGTATTCCAATCAGACGAGAGTACTCCTCCAACATGGGCATGAGCTGATAATCTGGAAAGGTGAAGCAGTGATACGTTGGATCGTAAAACTGCACCAATGTGGGAAGGATTCCATCCACAATGTTGGTATTGAGCAAAGGCAGAAGTTTTCCATACTTCTCCTTGAAAGCCTGGGGGTTGACCACCAGTTTTCCGAGCTTTCCCAGTTCCTCGACCTGGGGAATCTTGAAGGTGTATTTCCTAGCTCTCTTTCTTCCATAATCCATGGTATAGATCCTTAAGTCCTTTCTCCGTTTCTCTCTTTCTATGAAGTTCAAAACGTTCGTTATTTAGTTTCCTTGAAAAACGACTCGAAAAAAGACTCTTTTTGTTTTTGGTTGTTTATTAATGAATGATGCATGAATGCATGAATGCACACACAAGAGTTTTTAAACAAACATGGCGTTGAAGGGTATAGTGGTCATGAAGTCCAAACGCAATCCCCGCCCCAATGGTAAACTAAGGTTAAGGATTTTTGTACCTGTAGAACGGGTTCTAGGGGTCTCAGAGTTTTTGCCCAACCTTAAAGATACGTTGATTGGTATCTATAAGAGAGTTTTCTCTGAGTGTAGTATCTGCGTGACAATTACTTCCGTAATCACCGCTCTACGTCCTAAAAAAGGCTTTAAGTGGGGTTAATGTGTTTCTAGGTCCTCCTGGTACAAATCAGTCTCGGAATGCAGTGGCGCAGTTAATCACAACCAGCCAGGCAAATCCCAAGAGTAGAATTGTGAACCAAGATTAGAGGGTCTTCACCGGGAAGACATCCTCCATCCTATCTTATGTTGCACTCAAATCCGGGTATAGGATTTCTCACCACAAGGGGGAATCAAGCCCTTTCCCAATACAGAATAAACAAAATAAACAAATATATATGCAACAAACACATGATATGACACAGAGGTTAGGCAGGACCTCTCTTGTTTGAGGGGGAATTTGGCATCCCTAATTCCTCATTGGGGCTGGACCAGCAACAGGTCAACCATTGGTTTGGATGAAAAACCAAGGTTTTTAACACTTATATCCCCAGCAGAGTCGCCATTTTTACTGTGGTGTCGTTTTCTTTACCTCCCCGTTTCACTTGGGAGGACGGCACGCTAAACCCTTCACGCGAAATTTGGAAGGAGAATGCGCCCGTGGTGGGATGAATTTTGTTTCAGTTCTTCCTACAATATCACACGAACTTTCTTATTGGTCCTACGAGTAGGAAAGGGAAAAAAAGATCTCAACTAAACCCTAGGAGTTTGCTAAGTGTGGGGATTTCACCTAGACTAGAAATTCTGGAGTCCGGGGGGTCGGTTATACATAGGGAAGTGTTTAAACACCCTACATATCTGTAGTACTCTACAGGAACCTTCTCTGTGTCATTGTGATTGTGTTTACTGCTAATGATTGGGAAAGTTTCTCCTTTGTGTTAGGAGAAGGAATTGAATTGAATAAAAGAAAGACAGACAGACAAACTGACTATTTTTGGTATTTTATTAGCTCGCTGAGATTCCTTGTGAACCTCATGCCTACATATCCCTAGTGGAAGTCAGAGCTTAATGTAGTTCGGGGAACTAACTAGGGAAATTAATTGTTTTTGGTGCCTTGCTTGAAGCTCAAGGTTGAAGCTTTGAATTAAATCTCTGTTTACAGTAAAGAGACATGAAATCATCTTTACAGAGAGGTATTAGTACTATTCTACCACAAACAATTTAAAGGAGTGACAGAATAACTGAATTCATTTCATTCAAGAGGGGGACCTTACTTGTGTATGCGCAAGTATACCAGTCAAATGCCTCTTAAATGAAAGAAAGATGCTCATCCAAATTAGGGAAAGTTACCACATGTCTGGGTTTTACTGCCAGCTCATGCCTTTCAAAATCCTAAATGGGAGACTTGATTGAAATTGAAATTGAAATGTTGAAATGTTTGTTTGTTTGAATGTGGTAGAGTAGTAAAAATATCTCTCTATAGAGATAAACTATGTCTATCTACTGTATAAAAGATTTGACTTTATCTGGCTTGTATGAGGCCCAAGCTTGAGGCTTTTTAATTGATTAATTAATATATTGACTCTGGGAGATGACTCCACTGGGGATTAATTACAGGGTATTTTTGTGTTCTGCACAAAGCCCAGAATTGAGGCTGACTCTATTTAGGGAGACTCTATTTGTGTGCCTTGTACAAAGCCCAAGGTTGTGGCTAACTGCTGAGGATAACTGAATTTTTGAGACTATGAATGACTCTATTTTGTGTGCCTTGTACAAAGCCCAAGGTTGTGGCTGACTCTAGCTAGGGAAAACATTATTTTCTGCCTTGTACAAAGCCCAAGGTTGTGGCAGACTCTTAAATAAACTGAGTATGGATGACTCTATGGGGAAAAGATCCTAGGTGTTAGGAATCTTTGACACATGAAAATATGGTTTATCTGCCTTGTACAAAGCCCAAGGTTGTGGCTACTGAGTGATGAAGAACTCACTGGGGAGACTCTATTATCTGCCTTGTACAATGCCCAAGGTTGAGGCTGACTCTTGACAGGGGAGTTTTATTGTTTGGTGCCTTGTATGAAGCCCAAGGTTGAGGATAACTATTTTTGTTGGTTTTGACTCTACTGAGGAGATTTTATTTATTGAAAGACTGTTTTTCTTTGGAAGCTAACCCTTTCCAGGGATTTTGACTCAGCTGGAGAAATTATTTGGTAAAAGACTGACTTTATCATGTTTTTTGGAGGCTGACCCTTTCCAGGGGTTTTGACTCTTTTGGGGAAATTATCTCCTAGGAGAACTGAATCTTTATTTATTGACATTTTTATTAATTGACTTTGGAGGCTAACCCTTTCCAGGGATTTTATTGAAATGATGGATTGATTTGGAGGCTAACCCTTTCCAGGGATTTTTATTGAAATGATGACTTGATTTTGGAGGCTAACCCTTTCCAGGGATTTTATTGAAATGATTGGCAGAAAGATTATCTAGTGGAGACTTCTTGTTTAAAGCCCAAGATGAAGGCTGACACATGCTGAGGAGAAATAAACATAGATCCTAGACTCTGCTAAGGAAGATTGATGAAGATAAGGGTGACAGAGACTGTCCATGTCTCTCATTCCAAAAGGTGTACTCAATGCAAAATTGAGACAAACTTAGCTTGTTTAAAGTCTGGTTTAAATTGGAAGAAACTCACCAGGGTAGGCTAAAAGGTGACTAAAGACCTGCTCCTATGTTTATAAGAAACCTGATGGGTCCTTGTATACAAGCTCAAGAGGAAGCTGGAAATGCTTTTAAGAAGCCTGTGGGTCCTTGTACAAAGCCCAAGAGGAGGCTAATCGAGGGTCCTTGTTATAGCACAAGAGAAAGCTATGTAGTTTTGAACTTATTTTGGCTCTAAGCAAATGGGTAAGAGGTTTCACCGGGAATAATTCCTCTTTGGGTGGATGTGTCCTATTTTTGGATTCTAAGGTTTTTGCCAAGATGTTTCACCGGGAATAATTCATCTTGGTGGTTTGAACTACAGATCTCTAATTAGGAAAGAGCCTTCACCGGGAAGACATTCTCAATCCTAGGCCATATTCCTATAATATATATATATATAGTTTAACTGTCCTAGGGTTTATACTCAAACGTAGTTCTAAACAAATATATGTACAGTTTATATTTGACAGTAATTTAAATAAAGACTGTAAATTGAAAGCTTGTAAAGCCTAACCTGGATGGAGTGGAGGCCTTTGGAGAAGTATGTACAGAGCCTCAACAGTAATTTTAGTTGTTTTGTTGATAACAGTTGAATATATATATGATAAACAGTTAATGGTTTTTGAAAACAGAAGAAGTGAAGATGGACAAAGGTCACATAGGTATCTGAAGAGTTTCACCGGGAATAATGCCCTTCAAATACCAGAAGAATGTTTTGAAAACAGAAAGAAGATTTTGAAAATACAGTTTTGAAAACAAGCTAAGAAGAGAAGGTTTTTGGGACTTACACTCTATTAGAGGCCCAGTACTTTACAGTACTGGTGTAAAAGTAATTTGAAAATGATTTGGAATGATACAAGGTTTTGTTGTTTGAAAACCCTAATCATTTGATTTATTCGGAGATTGAAAACAGTTTTGAAAATTGACAAAAGTCAACTTAATTAAGGTAAAAATAAAGATTTTTAACTAATTAAGACCTAAACAATTAGGGTTTTATCATAAACTTATTTACAAAATGATTAGGTTAAAACAAAGTGAATATATACATTTAAAGTATTTAAGAAAACACTTTAAAACATACTATGTTAAACCTAATTAAAATACATGAAATAAATAATATTTTTATGATTTTTTTTGATTATTCACAAAATAGATATATTAAATAAAAAGTGTGTGAAAAATGAAGTGAAAATGATTTAATTTGATAGGTTAAATAATCATGTGAAGTTGTGAAGAGAATAGGTGTGAAAAGTGATAAAAAATTTAGAAATGTCTCCACCAAGGCTTGAACTCACGCCCTTTAGGTCACACACCCAAAACCACACCACTGAGCCAACGCGCGTATGGTGATAGCAACTCTCACTCATTTGGTTATGTTTCAAAACAAGTGATAAATCATTGAAAAATAAAAGAATCAAAAAAGTCTGGGGCGAGGGGGATTCGAACCCCAGACTTTGGACACGCGCAACACACAAACACTCTTTACCACTGGGCTGTAACGATTTAGTCGTTTATAAAACAACTTCCATTCAAAATAAAATAAACTTTGGCCCCAGATTTAAATTTTACGCGCCATGGCCATAGTCATCTTCTTCCTCGAGCTCAAGAATTTTTAAAATCCTAACTCTCTGGTTTCTCAACTAAATGACATGATGTAAACATCAATCTTGTTCTAAATTTCCTCACGAATCCAGATATGTAACTAACATTTATTTATATGAACTATAGCTACCTAATTTCTCAGAAAACTCTAAGAACACATGAACCCTAAATTTGAAATTAAATGACAAACAAGATGAATAAATGAAAGATGATAGAGGGTTTTCAATCCTCTGATGATGCTAAACAAGATAGAATCGAGCTTTAACTCAAAGAGTGCTTAAATTAAAGAGGTGAGGTTCAGAGACTGACAATGGGTCAAATTTGAATAACAAAATGATGAAGGAGCTTTGTGAAGAATTCAAGATTGAACATCACAACTCATCTCCTTACAGACCAAAGATGAATGGAGCTGTAGAAGCAGCTAACAAAAACATCAAGAAAATCATTCAGAAGATGGTCATCACTTACAAGGATTGGCATGAAATGCTCCCGTATGCTCTTCATGGTTACCGTACATCAGTACGTACTTCGACTGGAGCAACTCCTTTCTCCCTTGTATATGGCATGGAGGCAGTCCTACCTATAGAGGTTGAGATTCCATCAATGAGAGTTTTGATGGAGGAAAAATTAACAGAAGCCGAGTGGTGTCAAAGCAGATTTGATAAACTAAACTTAATCGAAGAAAAGCGCATGACAGCTTTATGCCACGGACAGCTATATCAACAAAGAATGAAGAAAGCTTTCGACAAAAAGGTTCGACCTCGCACAATCAAAGAAGGCGACCTTGTACTCAAAAAGATTCAATCTTTTCTCACAGATTCGAGAGGGAAATGGACTCCCAATTATGACGGCCCCTACGTGGTCAAGAGAGCTTTCTCAGGAGGAGCCTTAATACTCACGACTATGGATGGAGAAGAATTCACCCGTCCTGTGAACGTCGACGCAGTCAAGATATACTTCGCCTAAATAAACAAAAGAACAGCTCGCTAAGTTGAAAACTCGCAAAGAGCGACTTAGGCAAAAAAGAGCGTCTCGGTGAATCGAAAACCCGAAAGGGCGATTCAGGCAAAAGTTAGAGACATAAAAAATAAATAATCAATCCTGGTAAACTTAAAACCCGAAAGGGGTAGTTTACGCAAAAGTTAGGGATATATGGCAAGTAACTGTGTTCAGGACAAACTTGATCATTCAAAATCCATAGCGGAGTGTTCATCAGCAGTAGGTCATCTTCTACGAAGCACGAATACAGCGCGACTTGGAGTGGAAGGGAAAGATAACGGTCGTCACGTTTCATCGTAGCCCTTTTCCCGAAAATTACCAATTTCCAACTTTGTAAATACTCCATGGAATCAAGCATTTGGCTGATTACCATTCCATATATAATAATTTGAGCCTTGTGCTTTTCCTTTGCAATCTAGTCTTATTCAGTTTCTTGAAATGCATTTCAAATTTAAACAGTCAATTTCTTGAAACAAATGTTTTCATAAAAATAAAATGAATTTACTTGCAAAAAATAAAGGTGAAATTTCTTTCTAAGGTTTACAAACAATAGGAAGAATGCAAATAGTTGCTCCGAGAACGGTTGAGACTCCGGGAACCAAGTTTTCCCCATGAGGTCGCTTTGCGAACATCTCCCGATGACGGATCTTTACTTCAATTCATATTACTTACTTCGGACAGCGGACAACTGATAACCAGATATTCCCAACGGAGTTCGAACTCCAAGAAGAGGACATCTTCTGATCCACAAGAATTTCAGTCGTATCATAGGATTTTACATCCGCGACAATTCCATTCACATTCACTTTACATTTTATCATTGTCATAATATTCATGCATACATTACATCATAATTGCATAGTCAAATCAGGCTTTGATCCTGTGAATGCCTAAGTCATTAAGGCATGAACTTGAGTTTCCCCTGCAAGTTCCGGAGAAACTTTTTCCTTCGAGACAACAGTTCATACACAAGGATCTCCCCAAGCAAGTCAATAGATGGTAGTCTCCCTCAAAGAGATAGTTTGTTCACCTTTGGAAATCCTCAGCCGAGATTCTCCTGTAGAGCGACACTCGACAGTCTTCTTCAGATAAGATAGTCTGCTTCGCATTTTGGAATTCCCTACAAATTTGGTATTTCCCCAGCAAGGTCAAGAGATGCCACTTTTTCGTCAAAGAAAGTAATTCAGAATCTCCCAGCAAGATTGACAAATGATTCCCCAGCAGAATCAGTGAATGGTAGTCTTCGTCCAGAAGATAGTTCATGATCCCCAGCGGAGTCAACAAATGGTAGTCGTTCCCCAAGGAAAGACAGTTTGTTTGTTAAATACTCAAGAGATCGACAAACAGCAGTTTCTTCAAACGGTTTGTCTGTTTCTGGGATGCTTAGTTCCCCACAGAGTCGATGAATGGTAGTTTTCCTCTTAGGAAAACAGTTTGTTGATTCCCCAGGCACCAGTCGACGAATGGCAGTTTTTCACCCCGAAAACAGTTCGTCCGCCTTCAAACAAAGTCATTAGCCCCTCAAAAGAGCGCGGGCCCATATGACAATCTTTCAAAGATGACAAGTCAAAAGGGAAGATGGTGAAGTTTCTTTATTACCGTCAAATGGTATCTTACCTCCAAGTGCTGGTAAGAAGTTTGATGAGGAAACAAACCTTTGAAGTTTCTTTATTACCGTCAAATGGTATCTTACCTCCAAGTGCTGGTAAGAAGTTTGATGAGGAAACAAACCCTTGAAGTTTCTTTATTTCCATCAAATGGTATCTCATCTCCAAGTGCTGATGAGAAGTTTGATGAGGAAACAAACCTTTGAAGTTTCTTTATTACCGTCAAATGGTATCTTACCTCCAAGTGCTGGTAAGAAGTTTGATGAGGAAACAAACCTTTGAAGTTTCTATTTACCATCAAATGGTATCTTACCTCCAAGTGCTGGTAAGAAGTTTGATGAGGAAACAAACCGTTGGAAATTTTCTCTTTATCTGAGATATTGTCCAAATGCAACTAAGACCAGTTTCGAGATATGGACATCCGAAACAAGGGGGAGGTTGTTTACCTTTTTCTAAGTATCAACACTTAGTTAAAGAAGATGGATTGCGCATCCTACACTGCCATCCATTCTCCAGAATCCACATCAAGTATTTCTACAGGAGTTTGTCTCCTCATCCCCCGCCAAGTGCGACAACGGGATCAAATCATGCAAAGATTTTATCATCTCAGGAGCGCCCAAAATTCGGGCATTCTTTGATATTTAAGTCTCTTTTACGCAGGAGAGATCGAGATATCAATCTCTCTCCCTCCAGATAAAAGAAACTTAAATAGGGGCATCTGTCATACCCTAATTTTTGACCCCCCTGAGATGACATATCTTCAGAATTTTCATCAAGTCAAAGTAAGTACCCAGGGCAGTCTGGCATTCAATCGAGGGTGTTCAAAGACAAGAAAACTCAGGCAAAGGATCAATCAATAGAGGGATTAGTCTCTAATACAATCATAAGACTCAAAAGCTTCATTATTTCACCTATGATTGATTAGACACCCAGTCATCTAAATACAGAATTACTCAGATCAACAGACTAGGGTTTGGAGCCTATCAAGGACTAAAATCAGGGATCACCTTTGGGAAACCCTAAAAAGCCCCAGGGAACCATTCAAAGACATCAATCATCTTCAAATAACTCATATGACAAGATCCACTGGACATTACACCTCAGTTCAGAGTCTACAGTCATCATTGTCCTCTGGTCGACAATTAGGGTTTTTGACCTAATTCACCAAGATAGTTGACTTTTAATCAGGGCATGGATCCAAAACTCAAGACATGATTCAAGAGTCTCTACTACCTCAATATAATCCATTTACATCATTCATTTGAGGAGAAGATCTTGATTCTACACAAAAGTCCAAAATCTCACCTTACCAGGAAAAAGTCAACTGTATGGGATCCCCATTGACTTTTGAGATTTTTGGTCAAACCATGACTTTTAAGGATCAATATCATCAATATATGGATAATAAAGTCATTTGACCAAAGAAATTCAAATAAATTCATCAAGGAGCAAAAAGTCGGGAATTAGGGTTTTTTAAGGCATGGTGAGAACTCAAAATTTCACCTACACAACTCAAAAAACTTCCAACATTAAAGTTGTAGATCTTGCAAAATAAAACAACATCTTACAAAGGAACTTTTTTCAAAAGATCAATCATTTAAGAGTTTTGGAAATTTTGGAGTTTTAGGTCATAAACACTTAGAAATTTTTCTAAGTGTTTTAACCTAGTTTTCTTCCAACTTTGGCCTCATTTTTCACAAATTTGCCAAAGGATTCTGAAGAAACTCCAAACTAATGATTTGAAGTAGATGTTTAGGGCTTTCCAAATTGTGTTCAACCTTTTCCAAATTCAATTTGAGCTAGGAGTTATGCTTGTTCAAAGTTGGCCTCATGAAGTAAAATTATAGGTCATGTACAATTTGAAACTTTGCAATTTTGTGCATTTTGCTTCACTAAGTGATGCTACACGACCTCTAATGCATCTGAAACCATACCATACATCAATTTCCATCATTGCATAAGGATTAGAGAAGATTCCCAAAAACAAAGGCATGTGATTATGTAATGATTGCATTTTTGAATTTATGACAAATTGGTGATTCATCAAAGGAATCTTCTCCCAACCAATTGGAGCTCATTTCTGCAGCCATTTGGTCCCCTAAGACCAAGCAAAACCGATGGCTAGGGAGTGGTATCAAAGAGCTCATCATTGCACTTGGAATATTCTTTGAATTCCTTCATGGCTAAGAAACCAAACTCACTACACTAAGCAAGCTTACTATGATCAATTGCTCTGAACCAATTGCCTATAAATAGAGGCCTCTTTCTCATTCAGAAACCACACCAAAGCAACAAAATTCTTGCTTTCTCTCTTCTTTCTTCATACTTAAGGTTTTCAAAGGTTCTTTGGCAAGAAGACTCGGATTCTTCAAACCAAAGCTCTTCCTTTGGAATTAAGTATTCAAACACATTAGGGAAGTCATTTAGAGGTAATCCAGACCTCTGAAACACTTCTGTAAGTGAAGAATCATCATCTTCACCTCTCACTTGGAGCTGTTGCAGTTGGAGGTCCATAGAGTAATTCAGGAGGTTTCAAGCCAAGCCAATCATCCAGGCACACTCCTCAGGTCATAGTGAAGCTAACCAGATGGCTGCAGCTCGTCTGTAACTCCAAATTCAACAACCTCCATGTCTACTTGAAGCTCAAATCGAAGGAGGTCCACAGAGCAATACAGGAGGATTCAAGTTCCAATAAGCATTCAGTTAGCATCATTGAGTCTCAAAGAAGCTATTGAGATCATTCATTCAAGTCCAGGTGTTCTCCATCACCCTCACGACCTCCATTTTCAGAGGTAAGTCTGATTATCTTGCTAGGAACGCCGTAGCGACAGATGATGTGATTCTTGATAAACCTGACGACAACTTGTCTTGTAACGTTTGCATACGAAGCTGCTTCGACCCATTTGGTGAAATAGTCTATGGCTACCAAGATGAAGCGATGTCCGTTGGAAGCTTTTGGCTCGATCATTCCAATCATGTCGATTCCCCACATGGAGAAAGGCCAAGGGGAAGAGAGTATGTTGAGAAGAGATGGTGGCACATGAATTCTATCGGCGTAGATCTGGCATTTGTGACACCTCTTTGCGTACTGGTAGCAATCTGACTCCATTGTCAGCCAATAATATCCTGCTCTCAGTATTTTCCTTGTCATGGTATGTCCATTGGTGTGAGTACCAAAGGAACCTTCATGTATTTCTCTCATGAGTATTTCTGCTTCTTTTCTGTCAACGCATCTGAGCAGAACCATGTCGAAGTTTCTCTTGTACAGAACATCTTCATTCAAGAAGAATCTACAAGCTAACTTTCTCAAAGTCTTTCTATCTTTCTTTGATGCCCCAAGAGGGTACTCTTGCTTTTGAAGATAGTTCTTGATGTCGTGATAGCACGGTTTGTCGTCGATGATTGCTTCTACTGTGAACACATGAGCGGGCCTATCCAGGCGCATAACATCGATCTGAGGAATGTCATTCCAATGATTTATCCTAATCATGGAAGAGAGTGTGGCTAATGCATCAGCCAAGTTGTTTTCTTCACGAGGAATGTGATGAAAATCTACCCTGTCGAAGAATGGTAATAATCTTCTCGCGTAGTCTTTGTAAGGAATTAGCCCTGGTTGGCGTGTTTCCCATTCTCCTTTGATTTGATTAATGACCAAAGCAGAATCTCCGTATACATCCAAGTGTTTGATTCTTAGATCCATGGCTTCTTCGAGACCCATGATGCAAGCTTCATATTCGGCCTCATTGTTTGTGAACTTGAAAGTTAATCTGGCAGTAAATGGAATATGGGTACCCTGAGGTGTAACAATGATTGCCCCAATTCCTCGTCCATAAGCATTGACAGCTCCGTCAAAGATTAAACCCCACTGGGATCCTATCTCAGGTCCTTCGTCTGGTAGTGGCTCGTCGCAATCTTTCATCTTGAGGTACATGACGTCCTCGTCCGGAAAGTCGAAACTGGTTGATTCATGACCATTGAGTGGGTGGTGAGCCAGGTGCTCAGCTAGAATGCTTCCTTTCACAGCTTTCTGTGCGTGATACTCAATGTCATATTCTGATAACAACATCTGCCAACGGGCAATTCTCCCGGTTAAGGCAGGCTTTTCAAAGATGTACTTGATTGGATCCATATGAGAGATCAAACAAGTAGTATGTCGAATCATGTACTGGCGGAGACGTTTGGCAGCCCAGGCCAAAGCACAACACGTCTTCTCGAGCATGGAGTAGCGAGATTCACAGTCAGTGAATTTCTTGCTCAGGTAGTAGATGGCATGCTCTTTTCTCTTTGTCTCGTCTTGCTGTCCAAGGACACAACCCATGGAGTCTTCTAAGACGGTTAAGTACATTATCAAAGGTCTTCCTTCCACTGGAGGAGACAAAATGGGTGGTTCGAGCAGATATTCTTTAATGCTGTCGAACGCTTTCTGACAATCGTCTGTCCAGACGCAACTTTGATTTTTCCGTAGAAGTTTGAAAATAGGAGCGCAAGTTGCAGTCATGAGATATATGAATCTCGAGATGTAATTCAGACGTCCAAGAAATCCTCTAACTTGTTTCTCGGTTCTGGGCGAAGGCATTTCTTGAATTGCCTTGACTTTGTCTGGATCTACTTCAATTCCTCGTTTGCTGACAATGAAACCAAGGAGTTTTCCTGAGTAGACACCAAAGGTGCACTTGTTGGGGTTCAGGCGAAGCTGAAACTTCCGTAAGCGTTGAAATAACTTTGTCAGATTCTGTATGTGATCTTCTTCATTTTCTGATTTGGCAATCATGTCGTCCACATAGACTTCCACTTCTTTATGC